>NW_017256500.1:948373-956632 GCF_001594055.1 Mycetomoellerius zeteki
ATCGTTCTATAATCGTCACTTTATCGCTCTTATATCGAACTTTCACACAATGCGCAGTGCCACTGCACATCGTGTGAATAGCCGCGGACGTTTTTTGACTCACCTCCACCACATGAGTTGATCCTCCTTAGTTCTAGTGGTTCTAGTCTTCTTGCAGCCAACACAACATAACATGACACAGTCACGACAGGAGGAATATGAATTTGTCTGCTTTAGGAAAGCGCTTTCTTCCCATGATTCTTGTTAAAAGCTTCTCCCCGTGAACCACTAGATGGCATTATTATTTGCGAAACACCCCGTAAACATGAGTTAGGGCTAGGGTTACCAACTCTTGGTCGCACGAAAAGAGTACATTGATATGCAAAAAGAGTATATTTTCTAAAAAAAAAAAAGGAAAAAAAGATGACGAACTTTTTTATTTTAAATGCTAGCATTCAATAAAATGACATTTTTAGAATTTTTATTGACAACGTCTATTCAGTCTTCATAAAGTTACGAATAAATATATTTCTTTATATTTTACTTCCAGATTTTTTAATGTTAATGTTAATAAAATTGAGAAAATAAAATTGATTCATGTATTTAACATATTTTGCTATTTATAAGTTTCTTCAACAAATATATATAACCAAATCTCTATCAAAACCTCTATATAATATGTAAATAAATATTTATATTTTACATAATGGTCAAAGCCTTAGTACAAGCCAAGCAAAACTTTTTTGTAAAGTAATAAATGTAAATATTAAATAATAATTTTTTAAATTTTGTCTCATTTCTCAAAATAGAGTACAATAAGTAAAAAGTAAGAGTACGCTGTTTTCCGACTTTGAAAAGAGTACATGTACTCTTAAAAGAATACGGTTGGTAATCCTAGTTAGGGCACGTATAAAAAAAATACGTGTCTCTCTTATATTTTCGTGTTTAACAACATATTCCGGACAGTTGTGAAATTTCCCTTGTAAGTAGTATTCAAATGTGGTCGACAATATATATATGGTATATATGTGTGTATAATGAGAGAGAGGGACCGTGAAAGACGACCAGTCTCACTCTCTCTTCCATTACACCGTTAAATGAAAAGAGATAGAGATGACTATCTTCCATGGTCCCTCTTACTTTTATCGACCATTTTGACACACGGATCGCGCAGTCCATTCTCTATGTCTTTGGTTTCACCTTATTAATTCTACCATGGGACCGATCATGATGCTCACATAGTTCTTGCTCGCAAGTTCGAGCTAATCCGCGTCTACGCAATAAATTTCGCTCCGACCAAATACCTCGACTAGAGGCCCTCTAAAGAACCGCGACACGAAAAGCAGACACTCTAATTAGAGACTATTACAGATTTCTCTTTCTCTGCAGGATCTTTAGTTTTATCAAAATCACACGAGAGAGAGAAACATATGTGGTATCTTTCTCTAACACATATCTAATCTAAACTTAAACTTTAATCCATAGGAATGAAATACTGTGAAACACATGTTAAATCTGAAAATTATTAAAAAATGGTTGGCTATGTAGCCCCCTTTTGTAATAATTCAACAACTAAAGGCTATATAATGAAAGTGTTTCCCAGACATATATATAATACTCCTATATTGCTAACGCCAATTAAAAGCTGGCGAAAACGGTGCAGACGAATATTTACCTCTCACTTAATGTACAGCGCATGCGCACCACACTCGAGTACACTGTGGAAGTGAGAGATCCGATATTCTCTATTTTGCTGTCTTGGCACACCCCCCACTCCCAAAAAGAGGCTGCGTTAGCAATATAGTATAATAGTATTGCATATATGTTCCCAGATACAGTGAATCGTCGTGCTTTAACGTCGATCAAAAAATGTTGGGAGAATAAATTGGATGCCAAAAGACAGTTCGTTTCTCTGCGATATTAAATAAGTAATATTTGTATAAGTTTATTATAAGGAATTTAGTAAAATATATAGTTTTACCTGATTTTCTAAAATAATTTTGATAAAAGATGCTAAAAATAAACGATCTTTTAATTGTGCATGTTATTTCGACATATTATATAAGAAATTTATTTATTAATTTCTTATGAATTCGTTGCATTGTTTAAATTAAAAAGTAACACAAATATAGATATTTGAATATGGCAGGAATTAAAGATAAAAAAATAGCGGACCATTTAAAAGTGACTGTTTTGATGTCGCAATTCTGATTAGAGTCTCTAATCTCGACCAATACCGATACCGTCGAATACCTCGTCAGTATGTTCGCATTAACAAGGTGAATATTTAAATGAGAGCAATCGGTGTCGTTAACACATATGTATGTTTAATTTTACCTCTTCTATCCATGTCCAGGCTCAATCTATGCGTGCATTCAGAACGATAACCGCTCACTGAGTGCTCAGTGAGTTCTTTCATCTGATTGGTCTATATTTTAAGATCTAATAAAATATGCCAATCAGATGAAAAAACTCACTGAGCGCTCAGTGAGCGATTGTCGTTCTGAATGCATCTCATGATTCAACTGCGGTTGTGAAATTTATGATCCGATATCTTATTGTATTCAACATGGACTGAAACACAGAAGTAAAGAATTCCGATGAGGATACATTTGAAAAAAGATCTGTTCTTTGTGGCTGAACTAGAGTGCACATACTTTCGAAACTTAAAGTGAGATAGGTATATATTTGATATTTGTCAAAAGCGGAAAAGAATTTAGTGCAGTCTAGTGTAGGAACAGAAAAAGAACAGATCAAGAAATTCCGATGAGGATATATTCGGGGAAGAGATCGAGTCTCATACGGGTCGCTATGAAAGGGCCTTTCTTATTTCCCTATCCCTTTTCAGACCCTATAAAATTTTTGCCGGAGTCTCCTACAATCGAGCGCGGGAACAGCTGCTCAGGCAAATAAACTGGTGGTGCAAGGATATCGTAGGTCAACCTTCCAGAACCTTCCGCCGACGGACGGACCCACCATTATTTCTCCTGGTCGTTGCCTTGCTTTTATTCTCTTGTTGCCTCCCTTCTTGCCAAACATTCTTGCTGTCGCATTCCTACCAGGTATCCAGCCGTGATTGTTCGCAAACGATATCTGAATCTCGAACGAGTATTCATCGAAGAGATGTCCGCATTGAAACACATAAGTTTTGTTCAGTCAATATCTTTTTAACAATGCATTATTTTTCATATTAATAGATATTCAGATACTGATCTACCTGAAATATCTAAAATCTATCGGTGCAGCGTACTAGATATACTTCTTTTTAAAATATAATTTATCTCAATAATATTTCGGTGTATTACTTCTTGTTTCTACATGTACATTACTGACACCGACGAGATACTATTAAAAACGGTTGGCTTTGGGCAAATTTTCATGACTATCATTGGGGCCCCGAGAGCCTGCGGATAATTGAAGAATGATGACATTATTGACAATTAATAAAAATTTGCGATTATTAACATAAGTATTTCGATAATACATTATTAAATTCGTGATTTTTTGTTATATAAATATACTGTATAAATAAGTACGCATACTTTCACATGCGGCGTAACTTGCGTAGAGATGTAAGCGACGAAAAAAAACTAGAATTTTAGGATAAAAAACTCGGAAAATAATGGTTTCTTTCCTTTGGCTTTATTTTTTTACTCGGATATTTTTTGTTTTAGCATTCCACGACGCTGTACTATTGCTCCAAAATCTTTGCACTTACCCATAAGATTTCTGTGTAAAAATAATTATAAAAGTTAAAATACTGTATAATAATTAATATAATATAATGCTGGTGATCATAAATATACCTTACCTTTCACTATTATTTGAATGATATTTTATACTGTACTTCAATTTTAAAAGTTAAGTAAGTGGCCCATACTGTGTCATTAATACAAATAATACTTTACTAGACTAATTGACTGTTTATGTTGTATACTGTGATTGTAATTATACATATTCTAAATTTAAATTAGTGAGACAACAATAAAATTATAAAGATAAAAGTATTAAATCGAAAGCATCGAAATAACAAGAAAAATAAATCTATTTTTTCTACATATTTAACACGAATTTTAAACATTTTTCATAAATTTTATGTAATTTGATCAAAAATACCGTTTTTTACTTGATACTTTTCTCCAAAGTAAAAAATACCGTTTTTTTATGTCTCTAAACTTGCGTAATGTTAGAGTCCCGACAAATACGCCTCATGGGACTCCAGTACAAGCGTAACTTGCGTCAACCAATCAAATCGTATCAAATTGTATCAGCTACTACGCGTTATTCTAGTTAAGACGATTTGATTGGCTAACGCAAGTTACGCTGCATGTGAAAGCAGCCTTACTTTAAGCGAGGCTTAAGTCTAAATCTACAATAGGTTAAGCTTTAAGCCGTAAGAAATTGACCAATTATATGCGAGGAGAATAATTGACTATGGCCGGTATTCATAGTCGGATTTTATATTTAAGACTGTTTTAAGTACAATCTTAAGAAGTCATGAACCAATCAGAGGGCCGCATTAGCGACTTAAGACATTACTTAAGACGGTTTTAAAATAAGAACCTACTATGAATACTAGCCTTTATGATTCTTTCATTTCATGACTTAAGGTTTAAAAACCTATTGAAGATCTGGACTAAAACTCTCCTATCTCTCCCTCTCTTTCGGCTTTAAAGAAAGAAAATGAGAATTTTAAGTCTCGCTTAAAGTCAAAGTACATTGGTGCAATTGGGCCTTAAGGGTCGACAATAGAGTCCTAGGCCGGTATTCATAGTCAGTTTTTATATTCAAGACCGTCTTAAGTAATGTCTTAAGTCGCTAATGCGGCCCTCTGATTGGTTCATGACTTCTTAAGATTGTACTTAAAACAGTCTTAAATATAAAATCCGACTATGAATACCGGCCCTAGAGATGCGACATTGAGCGGGTTGGGCTAGGTTAGAAACCCTCTAATCAGAGTCGCGACACGAAAAAAAGAGATTCTAGTTAGAAACTCTCTTCACGGTCTCTTTCCCACACACGAAAGAGAGAGGAATACGTTGTGTCTCTTTCTAACCTTGATAGTTTCTCGTGAATCGTGATACAACTTTCTGCTCTAGAAGATTAATAAGTACGACTTATTAGAAGATTAATAAAAATAATTGCAAAATGGTTGGGTGTGCAGCCCCATTTTGCATTAATTCTGCAGCGAAAGGCTATGTAATGAAAATATTTCCGCACGATACTAAACGTCGAACATTATGGGCAAATGTTGGAAAAAATTGGACACCAACGAAAAATGCATAACTTTGATAAAAAAAAAAGATAAAACATAATTTTTTTAGTAAGCATTACTTCCACAGAGAAATCTATCTAGTAATAACTTTAAAATATTATAATCTTGTTTTGTTTGACAATAATACAAATGTATATATTATACTTTGAATGGTCGATATCCGTATCGGAACACTAAAAATCGATTCGAAGTAGACGAAATTTTTAACCTTGTTAAAAAAAGAAACTTTTTTAAGATTCTTTGTAAAGGTATCGGTTTAAAATGACACGTGTCTGTAGTAAGCTGTGGAGAAAGCCGAAATTGTCGACTATCAGCGTGAGTTCTAATTGGTTGCTGCTTTTCTGCTTTTTGCTTTTCTGTCAAGATGTGAACGCGCCCTTATAGTTCCTGCACATTGGACGCGAAAACGCTTTTCGCGCGGCAAAATGATGCGGTAGCCAATAAACTTACAGCTCTTAATATGCTCATTGGTTATTGTGTCGCATTTTATCGCGCGACAAACATTTCCGCATCTAGTTAGAAACTCTCTTCACGGTCTCTTTCCCAAGTTTCAGCAAAACCACACTCTCTGAGGAGAATCGTGAATGCGCTACGGCTAATTCAAATTGGTTCGTTGATCGGATAATCCGGGCTCTAGTGATTATGTATTAGTAATTTTTAATTGAGCATTAAACCACTATGCATTAAGCGTATCCCTTATCGCAATAAACATTTTACATAATTAGTCTTTCGAGCCGGATTCGCGAGACGTATGTGCGAGGATCGGTAGAGACAATACAAACGACGATTAAAACTATTGACAAGACATTGTAATTAACATCATACATTGATTTAATAAATGTGATCGTCTGGAATATTCAACTCAGCTGTAGAATATTGACGACAGTGTTAGTCGACTCTCGATGCGATCACAATTTATTATATCAAAAAGAGAGGTGTCCTATTGTTGGTTTTTCTTTGTGATTCCTTACAATAAACTAGATTCAAGGCTATAGACTCATCAAGATAATAATTAAAGGAGCAAGATAACTGCGAAACCATTACGAAAACAACGAGGATATCTTAAGGTAAAATTAACAACGATAAAAAACTTCGTGAATCGTATTGCTGACGATTTAGAGAGCACATCACGAAAAGAAATTGAAACACGTTTTGAAAAGTTTAACAACGCATACAATAAATTCAAAGCAATTTCGCAACAATTGGCGGCACTGATCTCCAAAGAGGAATACCAGGAAAAGAAGGAGAGAGGAGACAAGTTTTGACGGGTGATACTTCACTTTGAGAGCGTCATTATATTACAATATATTAATAAACTTCAACTAATGTTTCGCGCATCGTCGCTGGACGAGCGAGGGTCGATCCGGTGATAATCCGCTTGCACAAGTATTGGAGCAAGAAGCTACACTAATGCAGCAATTATTATTGGAGCGATCCAACGAGATACATGGAACCGATGCGCTATTACGAGCTGTGAAGCACCAGACTCCTTTAAATAAAAAATTATCAGAATTATCTAATGAAACTAGTGATACTTTATCATGAATATTGGAGCAACAGTTTCGATTGCTGGAAGGCGTGAGCGCACGTGTGCGTCACGAGAGCCACAAGTAAAACTACCAGTCATAAAATTATCAACATTTGATGGGAGCATTAAAGAATAGAAGAGATACTCTGATACAGTCAAGAATTTAATAGATACATGACAGTGATCTGTCGAATGTACAGAAACATCAATATTTGGTCGGGATTACGAACCGGTCCAGCAGCAAAAATAATAGAGTCGATTGAAATTTCGGATCAAAACTATACAATCGCATGGGAATTGTTGAAGAAATGATACGAGGATGAATGGGCTATTTGCAAGCGGCATATTCAGTGTTTATTTGAAATAATTCTTATTTGAAATAATTCTTATTTGAAATAATTCCGCAGATACAGCGGAAGTTCGCCATCCAAAATTTTGTGGATTATGTCCAGAAACACTTGCAAATCCTTCATTCCATAAAAACCTAATCATGAAGAGAATTATTTATTTGATTAAGAAACGTTTGGATATGGTCACGAAACGACGATGGAAAGAGCATGTTGAAGAAAGAGAAGTCGTAACAACGAGTATTACAATAGATTTGCAGCGTCGATGCTAAGTATTGGAGCGGATATCCAGTAGAGAAGAATAATATACCGAGATGCGACGATTGTAATGAAAATATTCGACAATGGTTCGTCACGACACAACCGTTCAGACAGGACGATGTTACCTGTGTCAAGAACGACGTCTAACGTGTAAACAATTTTTGGAACTGTCGCCCAAGGAAAGAAGTCGAGCGGTTGAAACTGTGCATTAATGGTTTTCGAGATGATCACTTTGTGAAGAACTATAAATTCAGTTCGTGGCGAGAATGTAGAGAGAAACATGACACATTGTGTCATTTCACAAAGGAGGCAAATGGTTCGATTGCAGCTTTAAAAAGGAATCAGTTACAACGTCACAAAAATTAAAAGGGAGAACTATAGCAATTCCAGTGAATAGTTCATCCTGCAAAAGATCAAGTAATGATGACAAATCATCATGTAAGCGAATTCTAATGTCCGACTATTGTTAACGTCAAAATAAATAATGATTACAATTATCAATTGCGAGTGAAACCAATTTTGTGATAATGACATCATATAAACACTTACATTTAAATGATACTCATGAGTATAATAAACGTTTGAATGATATGAGCTGTCACGTAAAGCATAGTTGTCAACTGCAAATAAGGTCCCGCGTCAGCTTTTGAATTGGAATTATACTGTCTGGTTGTTCCGCCTGTAACTAAAGAATTATTATCGTTTGTAATTCGAGCGTCGCAGAGATTTTCTAAATATCCGACATATTTTCTGACAGCTTTTCTCGTATATATATTTCGATTTCTTGCCAGAAATTTTATATACGTAGGGTATATACTTTTATCACTCTTTTCAACTGTAAATAAATAATATATATATATATATATATA
>NW_017256500.1:956759-985678 GCF_001594055.1 Mycetomoellerius zeteki
AGAGAGAGAGAGAGAGAGAGAGTTTACAGTTAAAAAGAGTGATAAAAAAAACCGAAAACGTAGAATTTTTTCATGTGAAGTCTAAAATTTATTTTCAAAATATACATCAAGCACGGATGTACCATCGTTTATCTTTTTCTATTATTTGTCTGGCTGCAGTTGATGCGTCGCGACACAAGTGCTCAAAGTCAATCAGACTGTGTGCGTGCGTGTGATGTATTCCTTTTTCATATCTTTCCACATCGTGATAAACTTCATAAAAATGGAGTTATATATATTAACAAAAAAAGTTGTAAAACTGCGATAAAAGTCAGACCATTTTGATGATAGTATTTACAAACACAGGCCTGCGCAGAAATGATGGTTCCTAGAACGAAATAAAGGTTTCAATCATGCGTATATTCAACGACTTTGAAAGTGGACATTCCTGAAAACAGAGATTTCTATATAAATATTTTGTTTCCTATCTGTTTCCTTCATATAAAGAATTATTTCATCACAAAGTATTAACATTGTAAGAATAGACAAAGCCATAATTGTCCATTCTACAACGAATTTGCGGTTGCTGCGTGCTAATGCATACTCTGAAAAAGGCTCCTATATCGATCACATTACATATTTCGATCTAGACGCTGGACTGTTACATTTAGATAATTTTATCGGCAGTGAAGCCTTTAAGTATGTGTACATCGAAAGTGAATTCAAGAGTAGCTGTACAAAACTCGTTGCGTAAACGAACATATAGACATTGTAGAGTCCGACTGGAACTGAATTTACTTCTCTTTTCTAGGCGGCGTGAAGAGCATGAGCCGGGAGAGTGGTGCCGGAGCCGGCGGCGGGGTCGGTGTTGGCGGTGGCAACAACACGACGTACACACGATCAGTGATACCGCGCGAACTGGCCCAGGACTTCGCGAGGCCGCCACGCCTCGATGTGCTTCTCGACATGCCGCCAGCCTCGCGAGAAACACAAGTCCATCACAGCTGGAACGCCGACGATCGTAGTCTAAATATATTCGTCAAGGTATTGATTACAGAAATACCGATAGCTCTTTAAAAATCTTAAAAAATATATGAGTAAATGTAAATATATTTAACTTTGTAACTATAATTTATCTTTAGTCAGACGTTTATCAGTTAAAGGATCTCACTAATTATATGGAAAAAATTATTTCAAATTGGCTGAAACTGATATTTTGTAACTTATGCTGATCAATAACCTCCATAATTACAACCATTAAAAATAAACAAATTTTATTGTAGCATCCTTTTAAAGTTATTATTTCGAATCTAATCATACTGAAAAGTACCTTTATCTACAGTATACAGTTAATTTTTTTAATTATATAAGTATTGTACAGTTAAATACGTATATAACGTATCATACGTGTGTTTTTTATTGAGTAATTAACGTCTCACTGTGTGTAGATGAGGAGGAATGATGTGAGAGTATATGTATTGATATGTGTGTATTTTTGTTGATGGCTATTCCATTAGTATGTCTAACATTATTACATATGGACACACATAGGGTTATGTTTAAATGCTTATACAGTTAAAAAAATGAACTGTGTACTGTAGATAAAGATACTTTTCCAATTAAACCTAATAAAATAGGAACTTTCAAATAGTATTATAGCAAATCTATCCATTTTTAATAGTTACGTGTGGAGACTTTTAATCAATATCTTATAAACTATAAAATAATAATGTTAATTTAACTGAAATTTTTTCCATATAAGTACGAGATCCTTTCTTGATAATTCTAGTTATTGTAACTGTTTCAAAATTACATAAATATCAGTCTCCCTTAAATAATCACAAAAGTGAAAATACCAGAGAGACTACGATTTCTGCTCTTTTTATCGTACAACTCATTCGAATTTAGACCATGGTGAAAAAATTACATGGTGTGTGTGTAGTTCGGCCAAACCACGCCTACTTTTGCTCCGCGTCGTCTATAATGTGCAAGAACTACCAACTGTGAAACGCGCGAAACATGGGGCGGTTCATAGCCCGTTCTTATTTTAAAACCGTCTTAAATAATGTCTTAAGATATTAATACAGTCCTCAGATTGACTTATGACTGTCTTAAGATTGTACTTAAGACAGTTCTAAATGTAAGAATCGACTATGAATATCGACCTGTTTCGCGTCGTGAAGTTGATACTGAATCTTTCCTTGTTTAACACACTTTGTTTCTCTTTCTATAGAAAGGAAATCTAAGATGCATTATAAAGTGTGTCAAACAAGGAAAGATATCCCTTCCCACTATGAGTCCATAACCACAGACGGAGAGGGCAAAGATATAGTACGGAATCCATAGATGTTGCTCAAGACTCGAGATAGTCTTAAGCTAGTGCTTGAACCAATCAGAGAGCCGTATTAGCATCTTAAGACATTGCTTGAGATAAGATCGGACTATGGATTCCGGTCTTAGATAGAGACACTATCCAACTGCACACGCTACACACCATGTTATCCCTTCCATCATCATTTAGACTATCAAAAAATGTATGATTCATTGATCAATACTGATATGAATTCGTTTACTTTATCCATGTTACTTTACTATCACTTTATTGATGTTTTGGCAGGTTTGTAAAGTGTACTTTAGATTAGAATTTTGTTTCAATAAAATTAATGTTTGTTTGTTGAAATCGAGTTTCTCATTAAACTGTTTTCGTTATTTTTCCTAGGAGGACGACAAGTTAACGTTTCACCGACATCCCGTCGCGCAAAGTACAGATTGCATACGAGGGAAAGTGGGGTATACCAAGGGTATGCACGTATGGGAGCTTTATTGGAGCACGAGGCAACGAGGTACACATGCCGTCGTAGGAGTAGCAACGGCGGATGCACCTTTACATAGTGTTGGCTACCAAAGTTTGGTAGGGAATAACGAGCTCAGTTGGGGTTGGGATCTTGGTAGAAATAAACTCTATCATGACTCAAGAAATAACACTGGCGTGACGTATCCAGCCCTTCTCAAGTCCGATGAAACGTTTATTGTTCCTGACAAATTTCTGGGTGAGTAATTCCTGTGTAATTGTAATTGCACGATTGCGTAATTTTGAGAATTTATGAATTATCGTGCAAAAGGTGTATTAATCAGAAATTTCTTCAAATCAAGGTGTATCATAAAATAAATTAGAAATTTCTTTATGAGTCTCTTAAACTTCTTATCACAATTTCTCTTTACAGTTGTCCTCGATATGGACGAGGGCACGTTAGCGTTTGTAGTGGATGGTCAGTATCTTGGGGTAGCGTTCAGAGGACTCAAAGGAAGGAAATTGCATCCTATTGTGTCCGCCGTCTGGGGACATTGCGAGATCACGATGAAATACATCGGCGGGCTTGATCGTAAGCGAATAATCATAATGATTTTTTTTTTAATATGTAACACTATCTTACGAAGATATTTAAATCTTAATAGATAATTTTTCTTGTTTCATTTTTTAAATATTTAATGGATATTTATTAAATATTAGAACAACGAGTAATCAAAACAAAACACATCTGTCAAATGTTGTTGCGCATTGTCGCGATCCTTCTTTTAATTAGATGCTTATCTTTTTCACAGCCGAACCTCTGCCTCTCATGGATCTCTGTCGAAGAGTGATTCGACAGCGAATCGGTAAACATAGACTAGAAGACAAGATCAATGAGCTGAATCTACCGCAGACGATGAAGACTTATCTTCTATACCGGGACAGAAGGTAACCACTGAGTGAATCTCCTCAAGATGCCACGATTATGACTGCGAACATCACCGCGTTAGAACGTTGCCACTACGACTCACAGGCGACCGTCCGCTATCCTCTTACACGCCAAGAACAGCAACCCCTTAGCTGCGCGTCTCCGTTAATCAAGCGCACGATGTTGAACAGACTGACATGCGTCATGCGCCGACGCATCGAGACACGCCTAGTACTTCGAGAAAATATGCTAAGAGAACGATGCCGAAATACCGAAACGTCGAAATATCGATAACGACTCGAGGCGCCTTTATTAAGACAAGTCACGATGATCGCAATCCTCATCAACGTTATTACCATCGCCGATAAGTTCAACTCGATGAAGACAAAGTTAAAAGACAAGATGGAAAAGGCGGGGGCTTTTAACAAGATTTAGAAAAAAAACGTTTCTAAATTTAGTTATTTTTTAATGTTGTTTTAAGTTGCTTATTGTTGTCTCTGTTTTATGTTTCTAGTACGTCTATCTATGGATAGTGAATTATTATTTATTGATTATTAGAAAATTGTACCGAGAAGATCGATGATCTCGGTACTTACGCATTCGTGTATATTATATGCATTTCTTTTAAATGTTCGCTTTACTGACGATACGTGTATGTGATGAATAGAATTATACCAAACGATGGCGATGAGGTACGACAATTTGCGCAATGTCGGAGACACATGGTTAGAGACGAAAGGCAAAAGATTATACGAAAACACGAAGAAACAGCGCTTCGCAGTTGGCCAGTAAAAAAAATTAACTTAATCAAGCCTGGAGACTGATACGGACGTGTCGCTTACAACGGTTGATCAATAGTGGATAGCGCTGCTGACTCTTAATTCTGTCGGGGCAGAAAAATGGTGAAACAACAAGAGGAAGAAGAAGCGAACGGAGAAGAAGTGAAGATTTTTACGTCGGCGAATAATTAAAAATTGTCGGCGAGGTCGTAATGGATCGCACAATTGTGGAACGATTAATTCAATTTAAAGTGTATAGTGATGGACATCGGGCGGCCACCTTCCAATAGACTCATTTTTCAAGTATTTTCTAAGCATGCTAGATTTAATAAAGTAAAGTGGTGTGTGCGTGTATCGTGGATGAATATAAAGCAAAACAGAGACACGATGAAGGAGGCACGAAGAAGCAAGAGAATACAGTTAACCCTGCCATAATATTCTCTTTAGCAGTGTTCGAAAACATAGACTTTACAATTGCGAATTCTGCGGGGGAGAGACCGAGTGAAGAATGCAAAGATAAAAAGGGTAAGCATCTAAAACTCGCGCTGTGGTGAATCGAATAAAAGACGTCTAAGTAAACTAATAACGAAAAGCATGTTACTAAAATTAATTATCTACATCTAATTGATTTCAAGTGCTGTAATGACTTGCGAAAATAGTATGTATTTAACTAATGTTTAAGAGAAGCGAATGAATACACGGGCATTGGCACAAATTATTCCAAACGCGAATTAAAATTGTCATGGAGAACCGCTATGTAGCAAATCCGGTAAAAGGGTGACGAGTAAAACGATGTCGACTACTCATCATAACGATTATTGGATTATCGATCGTAATAGTTACAATAACGACAATGACGACGGTAAACAATGATGCTGATTATATCGGATGTGTAACTATTATACTATTAGCATGACAAATCTTACGACTGGGCTCTAGTATCTCTTTACTCTTACGTTTGTCGCTTAGGTTTAACGACTATGCCACAGTCAACGCTATGTCGATTTGTATATAGATATATTGATAATATTGTACGACGACGTATACGTGTGTATTGTGGATGATGATTGTATCCGGAAACAGGCAGACCGAATGCGAGAATGGTACCATCTTCATCGTTTCATACAAGCAAAGCAATCATCTCGCGTCGTCAGACCTCCGTTTCGGTATATCTTACTTTCTGACACGCGGGCTTAATGCGGTTCCAAAATCACCTCGATTGTTAATCGCTGATGTCATTGTTTGCATTACCGGCTTAAGCTCGTCCGAAACTCGGATCGTATCGCGTCTTCCAAATTATCGTCAATCGTTCGTAGCGTTTATTTGACCATTTTAATCTTCGTTGAACGTAATCGCGTTTATTTTCACATCTGTGACGATTACATTTCTTCTTGGTGCAATTTCCCGTGATGACCTGTTTGAATGAGCCCAGTTCGCATGCTGGACATTCTAACAATCATCACAAAGCGTTTGGAGAGATAGCCAGTCTCATGTCATATCCGCAACATTTTCAAAAGCACGATCTCGCACTCGGGAGCTTTTGATCAGCTTTGGTGATTTTCAATATCCGGGAGCATGGTCTATTAGCGACGTTGCTTTCGCTATCTTTTATATCGCGGAATTCGTAGGGAAAATGCGCTAATCTGTGACGCGCGAAAGGATCGAATGATAAACGGTCGGATGCGAAGACGACTCCTTGCGAGAAACGTATCATCTGTCCATCGACACGTCGTCGTCAAAGATAATTCTGTCATATTGTGGAAACTGGGAATGAGATAGAAAGAGAAATGCTGCGAGGGTGGCGAAGAGGACTTCTGCGACGGAAAGGAAGTCGTCCTCGTTGTTTTTACTGTACAGTAGCAACGGATAATTTACTTTGTCATCTTTTATTCGGCGCCTGTGCATGAAGGCAAAACGTCGAAACAGTTCTCTCTAGCGGGAGGACTTTGCAGTTTGCATACCGCGATAGAAAAAAAATACGATTCTAAGTACGTGTACGAGGGAACATTACGTACCCGAAGACGCGCCTTAAGCGTTCACGATTCAATGTACATTCATTCATGTCGTTCATATATCGTTATACACGTGCGAGAAAACCGAGAACACTAGTACACGCGCGCGCGCACACCCTCAGAAAGGAAGGTTTTTTTCCGCAACTATAAAAAAGTTATACTTATTGCTACCCGTTGAACCGATACTGTTTTATATGAATTATTGCCTATAGGAACGCATGTCACGAGCCGAGCATGAAAGAGGACAAATAGGATGAAAATATTGTACAAAATTATTATTAATGATCAATATTAATATTATTACTGTATCGATCCCAATAGTTTAATTAATTACTCGGTCGTCGTTATCGTGTTAGTCAGGTATTTACAAATATTACGATATAATTGTGGTTTCAGTTTTTATACGATAGGGAGAAATGTATATGCGATCGATCGAGATATAACAATTGAACATAACAGAGAATTTTTTTTCGAATATCTTGACCACCATTCTTTTTCGAAGAATACTAATA
Organism: Mycetomoellerius zeteki; assembly: GCF_001594055.1. Lineage (NCBI taxonomy): Eukaryota > Metazoa > Arthropoda > Insecta > Hymenoptera > Formicidae > Mycetomoellerius > Mycetomoellerius zeteki. Next base: position 963,761 of record NW_017256500.1, read on the forward strand.
ACTCTTATGATTTAAATTAATTTCACGTTATTTAAAGTGATGGCTTGTTTCGAGCATAGCAATGAAGTAAAAGAAATAAAATGAAAAGAATTAAATATATTCTAAGCTGTTTTATTTTGATATTGACATATATATCAAAAAGGTAAATTATTAATAAAAAGATAGAGTAATTTGGTCTTTTTGATCAGTCTTAATTAAAATTTTTATTTCTGATAATAAAATTCTTATTACATACATTATTTTCCATATATTTTTACTCACATTTGTGATAAAATGAATAATATACATTATTATAAAGTATGTATCATATGATACAGTAATTAAACTTTATTTTTAAATATTTATAATTACATTTTAAAATAAAACTGAGATATTTTATTATCTATTTAATGTAAACATATAGTATGTTTTTAGGTTGTTTAATCATCAATTAAAGTTCGATATTGTCATAAATTTGAATTCATTTATTGATATCTGTACTTACATTACTTTTTACTGATACAAATACACATTTTTATAAAAAGAAAACAATTCTTTCATTATTTTTTTCAAAATAATTTACTACAGCTAAAAATGTAAATCAGTATAAAGAAAAAGGTACCGAATAATATGCACAATCTAATTTTATTATATGATTATTCAATCCAATGTTATTATAATGTCATAAAATGCGGAATAAAATAGGCTAAAAAATTAAATTATATTTAAACTCAATATATAACTCATATATGCACATCTGGATTGAATTACACCTGAATTAAAAAAATCGGCAAAGTCAGCTATCGTATAATTCATAATTTTATGATTTCACAGTACATTTTTTTATGGAGTTTATACGGGTATATTTTTTATTTTACACTTTTACAAGTAAGCTTCTTACTCCTGAAACTGAAAAGGAGCTGAAAAGATAGTTAGACTATCCCGATTTTTAACTTACACCGATCGATCGCATACAACGATAAGCACAGGCAAGTTAGCTTTTAATAATAAAATCGCGATAGCGAGTCCAATTCGTTCGCATGCGCCGCGGAAAGTGTTCCAGCAAAATTCGCGTGGCTGTTGCAAGGATTAATTTCCGTGAACTGCCTGCCCACCTGCCCTTGCAAACTACGTTGCCTCGACAAATGTGTCTAATTTATTAATGAAATGTGTAATGGGTCGATAATTAGCGAGTTTAATTAGTTTAATTGAATGCTAGTACTCTAAAAAGAAGAGGAAGTATGTGTAAGAAAGAGAGCGAGAACAATGTTAGTATGTTTGTATGCGCGTGATGCGCGTTGAATGTATACTGCATGCATACGTGAATGTTGTGAATACTTATTCATGACTTATTTTTTCTTCCGCTTTTTCGTTCGCAAATTGTTATCGCTTGATTTTGAATTTTATCAAAGTGTCGTATTAGTCGTGGTCCAGAAATAAATTTCGGTTTTCTCATGATAATAGCTCAACAATTGCTCTGTAGAATACATTATTGTTTGATAATATGTAATAACATCTAATATTAGCTACAGGAATAAACATGAAAAGAAAAGATTTGCGTAGGAATTGTTTTTTATACAACTATCTCTACGTAAACGAAATAGTGCTAAAACTGCACACGAGTTCAACATTCGATCAAGAATTAATTATTCAATGCACAATTTAGCTGCATTGCGAAATTTTCACATTAATTATAAAAGCCATAAAATTGTATTTTAACGAATTAAGAATTATTTTATCCCAAGACAACTATTTTTCAAAGTAGAATAAAATATAATCCTTCAGAATTTTAAATACTATAATATGTTATAAATTATGATATATGTATATTAGAGCCCAAGAAATTTTAAGATTAAAATATGCCTTAAAAAGTTATAATATTTTCAGAAATATGTTATCTTAAATATTAAATTTATGATGATTTCACTGTGTTTAAAAATTCGTATATTCATGAATAATAGAAATCTCTTTTTACTATTTTTTAAATAAAATTTTTTGTATAGAAGACTAAAATTTTAGAAAATTAAAAAAATAATTTGTAATCATATATAATAGCCTATATATTTGTTTTTATATCAATCGGAACAAGGAAATTTTATCATTTTCAAACAAAATTCAGATGAAATCTTATTATTTTAATGCATTTTCTTCCAATATTAAAAATAAAATTGAAATAGAAAATTGAGACTTATTTATAGGAAATAAATAAAAAAGTAAGATTGAAACATATTCTTTACATCGAAAATATAATTTTCTATCTACGTATGATAAAACATATTTCGATTGTAAAGTTTCATATTTTTAATTTATTTCCTATTGAAATTTATTAAATTATAATTACATAAACCATGTATCTCATATGCAGTGTTTGATGAATTATAATTATGTCATGAATTCGACGCATAGTTTAGTATAGCCGAGAACTGCTAAAGTATCATTGAAAAGTCTAAATAATATAATATACTTGCTGAAATGATTTCTTCCTTACATTTTTTTTATTTACCATCAATATCAATAAAAACATTTTATAATGTAATTAATAAACGATAGAGATATTGTAGTCTAAAATATTCCGTAAATATATGCTATTATAAAAAAAATGAATAAAGAAGAAATTTGAGGATATTGATATTACTTTTTTTTTTTTAGTTAAGTTGATACTTTTTGAGTTTTTAAGGTCATTATAGCGTTTTTTAAACATTGAATTATATGGTTTTATTAACATAGGAAGAAATTGTCTAGTCATTCTGCACGTAAAGATACCGACGTACGTAATTTTATGAAAAAAGTCAAGTTTAGGGCAAGTTTCGTATTTTATTTTGGCATATTTTAATAGAAAATATAAAATAGCTCCTAAGTGTATTTACTTTTCGGTAAATCTATTTTTTATTATTGCTACATAGCGTTATGTGTCGGTAAAACTTGTATTACAATTTATATGCATATACAATTTACGTCTATTATTCTGAGAAAAATTTTTGACTGAAAATGAGCAAACTCTAAAAGATTCTGATCATATCGAAGATATGATATCTGATCATATCAGATTTCTGGTTATCTCAACTAGAAACATAATAGATTCAACCAGAAAATTCTAACTTGTCCATTTTCGACAGAATAAATTAATCTTTTCTTCAAATTAATTTTTTCCAATATATTATTATTTAATATCTACATACAAAAGTGTGTTCAATAATTTTGTTTACATCATTATCTACATTTAAGTTCTTATTTATCTTAAAAAGACTTTTCTGATGATGAAAATACTTTTCTGATGATGAAAATACTTTTCTGATGATAAAAATTATATGAATTAATTTCTTTCATTTGAGATATATTACTATGGATTGCTCCTTGTTTATATATTTACAAAAATTGATAAAAATAAAAGATAGATATGTTGACTAGCTAAGTATAATTAAAAAACTTTATTTAATAGAATGAGATATACATTTTTTAGTAATTAAATAAATAAATAAATATTAGTGTTAAGGTAAGATTGGCGATCACAGTTAAGAAGACGAAATTACGTGCATAAAATTGTATAAATAATGATAATATTATACATAATATTTGATATACATATGAAAATATAAACATACAAAATTATGAATTTTAAAATTATACAATATTATACATATATGTATAGACACTATTTTTAATTATTTAAAGGTTTTTGTGTCATTTACGATTTTTTGTCATCGAAAATAGAAACAAATCTGTTTTAATAGATTTTATCCTGGCCCGAATTCACCGTTATTATGAGAAACAAGTCTTTTATAATAATCGGAAATAATTGTCAAAGTCAATCTATGTGAAATTAGTTTTCTAAAATTAAAAATAGCTTAAAATTTTAAAGTTTTTAATTGTAAAAAAGCTATATCGTTTAAAATAATTGAAAGACATTTGAAAAATCGAGTTAACTGCGTGACATTTATTTCAGTTTTTCTCAGAGCACTGTAATTTCGAACAATCTTATAGATATTTAGGCATAAGATTTCATAAAAGAATTCTGTCTATAATCGGTGTTTATATCCGTTTTGATTTCAAGACCATCTTAAATAATTTATTGAGATGCTAGTACTGCTCTCTCATTGGTTCATGCATCTTGAGACTGTATTTGAGACGATCTTAAATATAAGAATCGATTATAAATACCGGCCTAAAATATCTCAAGATTATATTCAAAAAATAATGTTCGAGTGAAAAAAACTGAATTTGTTGAAATCAACAATGAAATCATTGAAATGAGAAATAAAAATCACTGAAATATTGTTGGAAATATTTCAGTATAAATAATACTTTTGATATTGAAATACTATGAATTTTAATGATAATTAATAAAAATTAATAAAGAGTGATGAAAAATAATGAAAATCAATGCAAATATATTTAATATTCATTACTAATATATTCATATACTAATTTATTCAGAGATATTAAACACTGATTATAATGAATTATACTGAAATATCATGAATCCTAAAGATAATTATTGAAAATGCATGAAAAAAATAAAAAATAATACAAAACATAATATAATACTTTTACAGTTTATTGTACACTGAAATATGCTGAAATATGCTGAATTCTGAGGAAAATTAATGAAAATAACTGAAAAGTAATGAAATAGAAATGAAATATATACAATATTTTTACAGATTTATTAATGAAAATGGAAGAGGATAATTAAAATGTTGGAACTAATTGAAAGATTATAATGAAATTTGCTGAAAAATAATGAAAACAGTTAACATTATAACGAAAAGCGGTGAATTTATCTTTCTAGGAGTGTCGCTAGATGGTGTCGGTTCTCGCATGTAAAGTTTACTCTCTATATAATCAGATCTATATACCAAAATCAAATTATCTGCAGACAAGTCAAATTTACATTTGTGCACTCACAGTAATCGATTTTGTCCCTCGGAAATTTTCACAAACTGAGAAGTCTTTCTATATAAATGCTTATAGAGTTCATGCACGATTAATAATGCGATTACATCTTTATGTCAAATGTAGTAAAAGCTCTGCTTTTACTACATTTGACATAAAGATGAAATAATTTGACTTTTTGGAAGTTTTAAATAAATATTATAAATACATTGGAAGCAATTTTTTCACAACGTGCATAATACAATGAGTTGTAGGAAGCTTATAATGTTAATTGTGCAAGAACTGTGAGCATTAATGTAGGAAGGTGTTCACATCTCAGTTCATGAAAATTTCTTAAGAACAGAATTGATTACAGTGGATGTAAACGGTTTTTGCATGTATTCTAGTACATGCATTGTATTTTTGTATCAACGCGAAGCTAAATAACAATATTTTGTAACGAATTATTTGTAAAATATTAACGAATTGTAATGAAATTTTAATAAAATAATATCGAAAATGGGTTAATTAATGATCTCAATATTCAGTAATATTTCATTATTATTCATTACAATTTCAATAATATTTCATCATTATTCATCACAATTTTAATAATATTTCATCATTATCTATTACAATTTAGGAAAAAATTTCCCATCAGGGCACTGTTTAAAAGATATTTTTCTTGCGACAGTTGCAATGTCACTCATACGCAGAAAAATGAAACAATGTTTCTTTTTTTATTTAGAGATTTAGAAAGGAAAGAGAGATACGTGTATTTCCCGCGGTATATATGTGTCAATAGTAACCGTGACACGATATTCAAAAGCGTTGCGAGAGCTTTAATATCGATTTCAATCGATCGGTAGTCTGTGGTTGGGTCTGATATGTGATGGACGATATCAGGAAGTTTTTTTACACCCTCCTTGTATGGTATTATATTTGCGATGTTCTTTTAGTAGTCAGGTACATTCAGGGATTGAAATATATCTGTACTTTACCATCCTGGTACGTGTTGTGTGTGCCGATCTCCAATCTATCCTAAAGACGTGCATCTACATTCAGTGAGCTGGCCAAGAAACACGGCTCCATGTTCAACGTTCTTCTCGTCGTCGTTCACAATGATAGTCGCATCGTAAAACATTTCGATGCCAGAACTTCATGCAAACTGGCAAATTTATCAATACTTCGACAATTACGGTGTTACCTAAGCCTTTATTCTTGAAAAGTATCGCATACTAAAAACTAGAGAAACGCGCTATAATATACATGACGCATACTATTTCGTATAGTATTTCCCTAATTTTTCGTATGCGATACTTTTCGAGAATAGGGGCTATGCACACTGTTACGTATTGTATTTAAAACCATAGAATGCTTAAGTTCTTCTTAGAGTTCTCTAAAGAGAATTGTACTTTTTAATGGCAAAGTTAGTCTGTTTATTGTTCAAGTAGTATTTTTAGTGCTTTGACGACAATGACAGAACTCTTTCTAAAATCAATATAGAACTCTAAAACACTGCGGGATTAACCTCTTGTTCCAAAAATGTATTTATTTCTTTTAATTTAATTATCGAAATTTATTTAGACATGGACTGTAATTTTTATAATTGTTTAACGCGAGAAAAAAAATCGAAACTTATTTCTGGATAATTTGACATAAAAGCTTTGCTTAGAATCAATTTTTGATTAAATATGAGGTAATATAATAATTTTTTCAATTTTAGATTTTAAGTACCTATTTCTCAATCAGTGTATTAATTATTAATTAACGACATCACAGATCGAATGTCATTCATATGTTATAATGAATAAAAAAAAAACGATCCTTGAATAATGAATTATTACAAGTCATGCTATAAATGTTTATTATATTATTTCTCTGATGTATCTTTTCAAAACATTCACGTAATGGTTGAAGAGAAACATATAATTTCAGATATATTTGAATTATAAATGACTCAATATCCGTTGAGTAAATTAACATGTTGTCTGCCCAGTGAATTTTATGTCTTACCCTTACCTGAGTGAGGCTGTATTTTATGACTAGTGTGTTGAATTGTGCACTTTACGTTATCTATTTTTTTGTTATTTAATATTATTTAATATTTTTGTTATTTTATATTAAATAACATTTTATTTAGCATTTAAAAAAATTTTATATAAAATTTAATTGCTATTAAATGCTATATAAATACTGTATAAATTAAATGCTATATAACATTTAAAAAAATTTATCATAAATGACAATGGCAGTCAACATGTTAATTACTTACAGCTTAACAGGGCTTTATGACGAAAGAGCGGAAAGTAATAGAATTCATTGTTAGCTGCCAAAACTGCTTCGGATCACCTGCGTAAATGTGTCTCAACTATGTTCTTTTGCTTTTCTTTTTTTAAGGCAGCGGCCTATATTAAAAGTAAAAATTATAGTGAAAATAAAATGAGAATTTATAAGGTAGAATACATACAATGACAAAAATATGAAACATTGTTGTAGGTAGTAATTCAATTTTATACTATAAATAATTTGTAAAATTAATGCAAAAGAGACTCGGCGACTACAAGATTAAATTAAAGCTAATTAAAAGATAATGCGAATAATTTATCTTTCTATCATTATTTGTGTTTTATAGGATAGAGTAAGGCTATTCCGTCATTTTTTCAACTTTAAAGTAATATAAAATTTACAGCAATAAACAACATCTTTTTGCAGTAATGTACTTATAATTACCTTATACAATCATGATCGCTTCTTGAGAGCACAAGTATTACCCTTAAATGTTCAATATACATTGCTGAGAAACATAAACAATATCATGAGAAATGGACGAAACAGCCCTACTTTACTCTACCATAGAGTCAACTTTTTCAACATTTAAAGATTTCCCGTTATTGCGAGTTAACTTTAGTTTTTCGTAATTTTAGTTTCTATAAAGCGGTTTCTAAAAAAATACATAATCGAGAAATATTGAGCTGAATCGAATCCGGTTTACAGATTGCGCCATTGATAATTAGGTACATAAAAGAGAGATACAAAAATTAATGAGTCAAATGCATTATTTGTTTAACGTGATATAAGTGATTTTATACGTTAATATGCGAGTAAAATACGAAAAATTGCAAAATATGCGTTACCTCTCCAGCGCATATGTCATTAATTATTTAACGCATGTGTTAAAAGAAAAATACAAATTTTGTGGATTATTAATTTATTATATTTTTGATGGCATTGATAAGATATATATTTAAGCAAAACGCGTGCATTTGGCACGCGTTTTTTTTTACCTCTTCTCTTTGGAAAATTGTAACACATGCGTTAAAATTTACAGGATAGACGGGTTGAACTGCATTCCAAAATTTCACACAATCAGTTCTTTATAGAATATATTATAGAATCAGAGAGCCGAAGAGTAAATTATTGATTCAAATAAAATAGATTCCGAACGTGAAATAGTAAAATCGTAATAAGGGATTCAGACCTATGTCTAAAGGAGACATTTGAGATCTTACAAAAGAATTTGTTCTCGTAGGATTCTAGCTGGATCAATTTGAATTGCTTATAAGGCTGAGGTTAGAAGACTAATACAGTCGTCTAATCTATTTTAAAAGCGGAGATTGAAAGAATCTGCTCTAGATATCTTCCAATAGAAATCTTCTCTATCTTGACTTTTAAAACAACCAAGCTTTATCGATGTAACATTTTATCTCATGTTTCGGAAGTATTCTTAATGGATTAACTTCGTTTACAGTAGAATTTTGGAATGCAAATCTGGTCTATTATAACGAGCGATCTCATGTCTATTTTAGTATAAGTTTACGCGTTCAGCGTATTATGTAACTGACACATAAAATTGAGATATAAAATTTATAAGTATGTAATGCCTTAATGTCTACGATAATATTGGGAGTATTGTTGTATAATTAGCTGACAGGATGGAGCAAATACTTATGAAAAAGGGAGGACGATAAAACAGATCAACACACAAAATGCCGAAGACGCGATTGAAGTCTCCATTTTGTTCGCGATATTTGATATTTTCTTATAATTCCGATGACGAGAGAGAGAGAGAGAGAGAGAGAGAATGAGAGAGAAAACGAGTGTGCAAGTGATGTGTGTCCCATAGCGAATTGCTATTTAAAATAGTTCAAGCTAGATGTCGATGTTTGTAGCAGATCAGAACTGCAACACAGCATATTGTAATTAAAAAGTCATTAATATCAACGATTATTTTATTTATCTAACCTACTTATTCATCGTAATTTTAGTAATGCGGCGATACAATGTATTGGAAAAAGTATATATATTACATATGTATTATCAATTAATTTATGTCAATATTTCTGTTTGCTGAAAACAAATACTAATTTTGAGATATTAATAATTTTCCGATCTATTTAAAAAAAACAAATATGTTATACAATTTTACAGATATTTATATAATTTAATTTACATTTTCACAAAAGGCAGAAATAAATAGTATTTCATAATGTTTCTAAAATATTAATGAGTTGAATTAAAATTATTATTTGTTATGTTTGTGAGGACGTTTTTATGCCTCTTCTTCGTTACGGGAATCTCGCAATCTCTATAAAGTACATCACAGTTTTCACCTCGAATTCCCGCTGCACCTGCATCTCTCACGAGGCGATCCCAACCTGAGGATAACTTGAACGATTTTTCTATGTTTTTCCTGCGAAAAATCGTAGCGTTAAATCTTAATACAAATTAAGTTCATATTTAATTGAATTTAGATTCAATCGGAATTATATAAACGGATATGCATTTCATTAGAATTCTGCTTTTATCAAACATTTCTATTGAATTCAATTATACATATAACTGGAACGTAAAATTTTTCCGTTATTTCTTTTATTTTTTTTGTTATTTTTTAACTTTATATTAAATTTCTAGTGTTAATCGCCATAAAAATAATAACAACAAAACCTACGTCAAGTACTTTGCCAGCATTTTACCCGGTGCGCCCAAATCTCTAAAGAGCTTGCGATTTTCAAGACAAATCGTCCTCTGTATGCAGCGTACTCTGGCATCACTATTAAGAATCTCTTCCTCCTCTGGGGTCTAAAAGTTTGTGGAAAGTCTTAATCTACCACTGAACACAAAAATTTTTGCTGCGAAGTCTGGTATTCATGATTTATTCTAACAATTTTGTTCAGCCAACAGAAACGAAATGTTTCGTCACAGTAAGTAAGCTTTCGAGTTTCTAGCAAACTTGCTTGACTATATTCGCGGTTGAATTGAGACGAGTGATAAAAATTTGAAATTTAACTTATAACTTTTTAAATGTATTTTTAAATTGAGAGAATTTTCTTCTGAACACAATTAATAAATTCTGCAATAATCTAAAAAAATATCGAAAACGTAAAAATTCAAATTTAACTTTAGAAACTTATTGAAAAAAAAGTTCTGTATAATTTATTAATTTCATTTAAACATTATGGAATTTTAGAAATTTTCGATTGAAAGGATCCCCTTTAACATAACACATCACAAATTACGTACCACGGAACGAAAATCATGCGTAACGTAAACGTCCCGCTTTTGCCTGGACGATAATAGATCCATTATCGCATCTTTCCGCTTAACAGCGCTAAGCGTATTCTGTATAATCGCCAAAAGCAGCAAAAGACCGATGAAACTGACTATTACAAGCTGTTTCGATGACGGTCCAATGGAGTGCTCTATTGACTGTGCTACTGGATATGCAACATTGGGATACTCATATCCATATGGTATGTTTTCGCTTCTATGATGCAGAAACGCTCGTTGAGGAACTAAAACATTTTTTTTTAAATATCAACAATATGTATCATGTAAATGAAGTTGTAACTAAAACAATTTAAGCCTTCACATATATTTATAATATATTATTATTATTATTATCAAATACTTTTTTAAAGAGCTTTTATAGTCATTGCTTATATAAATAATATACAAAAATTAATTGTTAAAAGTTTCAAAATTATATATATTATATTTGTAATTTAATTTAAATATTATATAAGTATTTCATATTTCATATAAATTATTATTTATTTTTATATATATATATAATTGTTCAGTTTTTAACTAATGTTTTGTGCTTAGATATATATGATTTAATTATTCGAATGATTAATTACATAATTTTTCATATTACTAACAATATAAGTATTACATAGCATTTGCTTTTTTTAAATACATAAGTCTCATTTTCCAAGAAGTTACAAACAAATTGTGTGCTTTAAATACATTATTTTTTTTCTCTCTTAAGTAGTATAAGCGATGCATTTCAATTTCAAAAATGATTTCTCGGCTTTGAGATGTTAATGCGACGACCGAAGCGCGACGCGTTGAGCTTGATTATAACCGCGCACAAAGGATAAGTGATCAAACGACACCGTCTCTTTCTCTTAGAGTAACTAAAATAGAAAAATCTTTACTGGGGAAAAAGTAATCCGAGGGCAACATCGGCTGCGGCTGTGGCTGCGGCGACGGCGGTGGTGGTGCGAGGGTCGCAAGGATTGCTCGCGTCATATCCGATTGAAGCACCGGCTCGATTTTACTTTCCATCCCCAAAGACGAGCCATTTCCGGAAGTAGGTGGGAACACCACAGTTTTCGTATCCTGACCGGCGATTAAAACCGCGAACGTGCTGAATATCGGAAATATTTTCATTCTCTAAGGGAAAACGGCACTTCTTTTCACCAACACAAGACAAAGACTTATATGACTCGCCGGATTTTCAATCGGGTTTTTATTCAAGTTTCTCGTAGTAGAAGACCGAACGACTCGGCTATGACGTATTACCGACAATAAATGGATGAGATGTCGTGAATCTAAACGGCCAAACCAAAGGAATTCTCTCCTTCGTGATGCACCGAATTCGACACAGTCGAGACAACGAAAAAAATACGATTAATTTCGGGAACAACCGAAGTGATCATTCGACCCGTTGAACTGTCTGACGAGTTTACGGATCGTGACTACTACAATAAGTTAATACTACACTTTATTCCATTGTACGGGGAATTTTTTTTTTTTTAGAAATTGTGCTTTCTTTCTTGTCGAAGAAATAGCTCAATTGTGTGCGGATTTTAATGTCTTGAGCCATTTATAAGAACGGATAGTGAAACCTTTTAAGAAACAAAAATTTTTTTACTATCTTCAACAGGGAATATAACGAAATATTTAATTATACAAGTAAAAATTAATCTTTTATTGTACACAATATATACTTTTGAAAGATATCGACTAACACATTATCTAATAAAATTATTTTCTAAGACCTTGTGTTATAGAATTAACTTATTAAAGCTGCTTATAATTACTTATAAATTCATTTGAATCGTTTGACTCGAGTGATGCGTCCATAAGATTATTGAAATCTCCCGAGATACTTTCACTGAACATTAACAATTTTCTGCAATTTCTACTTGAAAATTTTGAGAAACTTAAATACCGATCGACAACAATTTGTCAAGCGATTATAGAAGATTTTCTAGAAACGCTAAAGAAAAAGTATTTTGTCCTTATTGTAGAATGTTTGATGGAACTTTCACATCAATTTACTATTGAATTCTTAAGACTCGCGCTATGGCCTGAATTAAAATGCGTAAAAAAGAGAGTGGAGGCTGTGTTCCGCGCAAAGATATTCCAGCGACGAGAAGCGAGACGGCATGATCGAGGGGTAGATCGGTTGGTTAACCTAGCTGCTGAATGCAAGGGGTTGCTATGGCGATGGAACGACGAATAGGTGGGGAAAAGGGAGCCTGGGAAGGTTTGTCTGTCTGCAACCCTTCTAAAGGGGATGATGTCCTTCGTGTGCTGTCTGTAGCTTCTATCCACGTCATCACTTGTCAGATGTAATGTCGCAGCTTTGTCAACTTTAAGCGTCCATGAAAGCATCTTTTTATAATATGTTTTTTATCTATAGTAAATACTAAATTAAAGTAATATAATTGATTACTTTTTACTCTATGTATTATATTATTATAAATAATTTACGTTCAACATTTAATTAATAATATGTTAACATTAAAATGATATTTATTCTTTCTGGAAAGATGATCAAGGAAAAGACTATTTTATTTGAATATGTTTTTATCTCTTTATAATATTTCTCTTTTCTATTTTAATGAGGAAGAACTTCTTTGTAAGAATATTTTTGCAAGTATTGTTGAGAAAATTGCACGTGTCGCGCGAATTTAGTATTGAAGACAAAAATGCTTTGCAAACGAATATCTAAAACAGGCAAAACTTCCATTATCTTTCACAGCTCAGTTGACTCTCTAGGGCTGATAATCCAAAAGGAAACACTTCACGCTCTGAGTGTCTCACCACCCACTTATACTTCTCACTATCGTGACACTATGCAAACATAGTACTTTGTTCATTATTCATACCTGTAAAGATCTCCATCTTGTTACTATCTTATAAGAAGAGCCTATATAGCTTTTTTCAAGCTTAGAAAATAAAAAATAATATGCAGGCTGTATATATATATATATATATACAGTATATATATATATATATATAGTATATATATATAGTATATATATATATAGTATATAATTTACAATATTCTCGAAAGATTAGAAAACAACGATCGCAATTTTGAAGAATAAAAGACAAAGATTTATTTTACAGAAACAAAATTATTCATAATTCAATTTACATTTATCAATTTTATAATTTTAATTTATACATTATATAAAATTCATAATCTATGTAATTTTAATAAATGTGCAATAAAATAAAAAGAAATATATATTTTATATATTCTATATTTATTTTACTTTACATTTAGACGGTATTAAAACGTTCTTACATGTTACGTATTCATCACACACGTTCAGTTTTTCAGAGTAGTATCTACTCTCGTCGAATGTCTCGCGTCGCTTATTGCCACTTTATCGTAGACAACAAAAGGCGATGTGCTCTTTTTTTCAGAGTCGACGAACATCGCGACTACATATCGGGGTCACATCGATGGACACGCCGCGTGAACGAGCCGCTATTTTACGCCAACGCGACGCGAGTGAACATTATATTTTTAGATTGCTTTTGCTACGGCCGCCGCCGCCGCCGGTTGACACCTGCTACTTTTTTATCAGCATCCAATGGCGAGCGTTCTCTCTTCAGAACGGCAATCATTCGTCACGCTCCATTATCCGCTCCGGAGCGACGCCCGCCGCCGATTTTACACGTTACATGCCTTTTTCACGGCTGCGTCTGGACACCTCGACGAAGGAGGGGTAACGAGATCGCCGCCGCACGGTCGATTAATTATAAAAAAATTGCGAGCAGTAAGGTAAATACAAGTAGGTCATTTGAGACTCTATTGAGTGCTTTACTTTTGTTTATCGAACCATATCATGTTCTAAAAGATTTTTATGAAATCCGTAACTGAAAAACAAATGTCTTGCTGACACATTAAATATTTAGATATTTAGATATTCCTTATGATATCATCAATAGATTTATAAATCCTTTTCAATGAGTCTTCCAGATGATGCTGAAATGCTCTGAAGCGATTCGACATACGTTTTATAAATGAAATTTTTTTCTTTTTATTTCACCGTATTAATATGAATTTTTGATATTTAAAGTAATGTAATTTAACATGTTACATATATATCTAATATTGATTAGTTTGAAATGCATATATTTTTCCGGAAAATACGAACTAATATATATTATATTTTGCTTGTTCAATCGATTGTAGCGTGTCCGATTAAATACAGATTTTACTACTTCGTAATACACAACTGAAACAATTCTCGAGAAAGTGTTTTTCGACAACTCTGAAAAGAAATACGATTTAATTTTTGATTAATTAATCAGTTTTTATAATTTAATTGTATAAAAACTATATAAAAAATTATTTGTTTAACTATATTGTATATAATGTATGATTTTTTGTTCTATTTGAAATTAATTTATCCCGAACGTAAATTCGTTTTCCGTTGAGATGCGTCAAGCCGTCAAGTGGATGCAGAAGAAATAAATGACTCAAATCTGAATTATTTAATTGAAATCACTGTTTTGTATATGTTAGGATCAACATCATATATTATATTCAAAATCCTGCTTTGACATTAATGGGATGCATACAACCTGAAATCGTCGTTTCACAGTTCAGGAATGGAATATCGCCGAGGATCCATTTCGGGTCATGTGACTTGGGAAATCCCTTAAAGCCGAGAGATCTCGGCGATTTCTTCTTGCCAAAGAAATCTACCATATTTTCTAGAAGAAGGAGGTTTCTCGTAATTTTTTATCGTTTTCTGTGTTGTTCATGCCTTTTCTATGTTTCAGGTTAATGCAGCTTTATATGCAGGCCGCAAATTCTTAACGTGTACAATGCTGATTCCTGATTCTTGGAATTTAATATACGAAACATTTCGCGTATTTCAATATCCATGACAGATATCGTAATACTCGAGTACCTGAGCTATGTTTGTACGGTGCAAATTAATTAAATACATGCAAACTGAATTACGTTTCCAAAGATGTGCAAATTCGATAAAGTACGCGAGTGTATGACGTGAATCTTTAGATAATCTTTTTATTATTCAGGCTGCGCAGAAAAAATTCAATTAGCAGTCAAATAGTAAAAGTATTTTTATGCAAATACTATTAAATGCAAAACTAGGTACAGAAACATCGTAGAAAACATGACACTCGATGAGAGAGAGAAGAGTCTAAATATTTATGAATAATAATCCTATTTCTCAAAAGAGGAGCGAAAAGAAATAATTTTTACGTTTCAAACACTTCTAAATCTAACAACAAATCGATATGCTCTCGCAGCTTGCAATCCCCCTCATATGTCCAAAAATTCTTCTTTTAATAGGTTCTCACCATCCTGCTACGCCATCTTCTTCAGCGGTCAGAGATAGAGGAATGGACCTTTATAATGAATCCTCATTATTGATCGTCACTAAATTGAGAAAGTATATGCGTTCCTGTAAGAATTAAAGCATCGATCTAATTTCTGCATAACTGCCATTTTGACTATCATACTTAAGAAATTTTATTAAATCATATTTTGAAGATATATGTAATTAAAATTACCAATGATTAATTTTTACTATTTAAGTATATTACGTATTTATCTTTGAAAAAAGAAATAAAGGGAAAAAAATCGATTGATTTTGTTCAGGATTTCGGTAGATTTATTTCGGCGAAGCTTTTAGAGAGTTCGATCCATTGTTTCTTACTTCGATTTTCGAACGATGTTGTTGCTAGAATACGTACTTTCGAGATCAAAAGCACACAAAGAAAAAACAATAACGGCTCTCTTCTTATTGATTTGCGTTTTTCGTCGTCGATCATCGATTTAGATCCGCGAGCATTGCGAGCAATTGAATTTCGCGTACGTGTTCAGTCAGTTCGAGAAAGGAGAGTAGCGAGCGAGGATGTATCGATCTGCAGCAAGATTGATGATCCGCGTTGTTCTTGTGCGAGAAATAAATTCAAGTGAAAAACCGGACACGCGGACTCTACTCAACGTTTCCTCGACTCTGTGAATCGACGAATCAAATAAATATTTTTCAATCTGTGACGAGAGATCAAAGACTCGTACAGATTTAATCGTATAAATATTGCAACATGGTCATGGAAAATCTTAGAAAATGCATTGTTAGAAATTTAAACAATTTCAAAAATTTACAAACCAGTCACTTGATTGCTTTGATTGTTCTAATTAATCAAGTTGCTTTGACAGTTGTATGGTATTAATAAGCTAACTTATGAATTGTGTGTATATATATTTTTTTCTCATTGATTTCGTAGATTTTATAAGAAATTAAGTTAACAAAATATTATTTAACAAAATAAAATATGTCTCGGAAATACACATGGAAAATTTTCGATATAAATTGGAGATCCGGAGGGTTAAAAAAAACTCGTTTCAATGCTAACTCTCGTGATTGTAGAATGAAAAGAATTAATTTCCGATTTATGCTTATCTACGTGGCAAACGGGAAACGACGGAGGATGCGACCTTCCTCAACAGTCTCGATGTCAGATATTCACGAGCGCGGCACACAATGCGATATTATTACGCGCTAGCTCGCTGCGCGGCAAAATCGGCTGTCGCGTACACGTTCGAGTTGTGTGTTCACGAGTGGTGTCCTCAAGCCTATGCACACGTGCGCGTTTCCACCTGCCCGCCCGCGTTACCACCCATTTCATCGCCCTTCGAAGCTGCGCTTACGCTGACCTTGTTCCAGCTACCAAGAAAAAGCAGGTTACGTGAAATTTCCACCCCCCGGGGGCGCGACCTGCATTGCCCTAACTGTGTGAGGATGCATTATTTGGTCTTCACTTATCTTAACTGTCAGACGCGATAAAATTTATAGCGATCTGTTGAATACAACATAAAATGGATGATCCGCAAGTTGTAAGTGAATATCTCTAAAATATATTATGTGTATACAGAGAAAAATTGTTCGACTCGAAGGATTATTTCCTTTTATAAAATGCATTTGAGAAATGCATTCGGAGTAAAATTTGTACGTTTAAACAATACATCGGTAATGGACAAAGTTTCTCGCGTACATTATGAATTCCAATACGTTATAAATAGTTTATCGAGGACAGATTTTATACTGGTATTTACATATTTTTAAACAAAACCGCTGAAGTAACCTCGAAGCATTTTTATATTAAATTTTATTTTTAATTTTTCAATTATCTTAATTTCAATTCAAATATATACATGGGACACAAGGTCAAAGAAAATTAATTAATAATATTATGAGCTTGAAAAATAAAACCGATAAGTATTATCTGAGTGTATTATTATCGATGTTGCTCATTACAGGAAATTTATTGCATTTTATCGAATTCCATGCAGTTGATAATGCGGCTTTTATCTTGGCGCCTCTCTCACGGTTTGTATAAAATATATTTAAATGTTGGTCAATTTTATATTTCAACATTTCTATTTAAAAATTATATTTCTTACAAGCCACTTCTTTGTATTATAATATTTTTAATATAAAAGAAAAAATAATTAAAATTAATTTTTAAATATCTAAAGATCACTTTGTAAATAGCACGCACGTCCAAAATCGGAACATAAACCATTTTAAAGACAAAATGTCTTAAAGATGTAATGACGTTTTTAAGACGTTTTATATTTCGATTTTTAACATGCTATTTGGGTTATTCTTTACTCAATTTTTCTCAATCGAAATATGATCGCTGATTATTTAGCAAAATGACCTACAAAACATCCCTTCTAAGTAAACAAAGAGAACAACATTTATTGTTTCAATTTTTTTAAATATATAAATAACACAGTTATATAATTTTATTAAGATTTTGTTATATAGACATCTATACAAGATTGTCACAAATTCTTCATCCCAAAATCCCATAACTTCCCCGATTTTCAATTAAAATTTCATAATTTTCCCTCTAACTTTCAGTAATACTTATTTTAAAGTTGTATTTTCGTCCTGATTTGAAAACTCCATTAAATATTTTGTCGAGAGATCAACTTAACATAACAATGTAAATTACTATTAATGTTGCTGATTGTATTTTTAATGATTAAGTTGGTAGTATTCCAAAACTGCGTAGATGTGATGTACTTACAGCCTTGGCCAAAAATATTTGGCAGCTTAACCATTATTTAAAGTTTTTAGCTCAAAAATTGATTTATGACATTTGCTATAAATGATCCTTTGCTTCAAGAATCCTTTATATATAATGTCAGTAACCAACAGATAATAATGCAGATAAGATAATTACAACACACACACATATATATATATATATATATACAGGGCTGGCATGTATTTGAAATACTTTTAAAACACATTATTTGCAGTACAAGCGTATTTTGTATTTTTTATTTCAGCGGATCACATAAAAGTATTACGTATATTGTATTTAAAATCGAAAGATTGAAAGCTTTTGTATTTTGTAATTCAAATAATAAGATTGATTGTCAATGTTAGTATTTGAAATACAAAATACAAAATACTTTCAATCTTTTGTTATTAATACTGAAATACAAAATACAAAATACTTTTATATACTCCCATGAAACACAAAATACAAAATATTTTCATGTACTTCTAAAAAACACAAAATACAAAATATCGAAGTTAAAATTACTGAAAAAAAGAAACTCTAACTTGTTACGAGAGAGAGTACAGTTACTTTCCAATCCTGGGAAAATCTTATCGAGACTGCAATCCAATCAGAATTTTCTTAGTGCGAAGCATCGTCTTGGCGATCTCCCTTCCGAATGTTCTATTACTATTTATCCCCGTGTGACTTTACAGAACGGATATTCATTTTGTTCCGTGCACACGAGCTTCAGCGAGTTCTAATATTTACTCGTGATCCGGGCCATGCTTATTTACACTATGCACCGCACGCGTTCCGCTTTCATTCATTTTCTTGCGTGCTTTCTCTGTCTCTCTTTCTTTCTTTGCAGAAAATCTCGACCTATGTTCACGTCGGTCGTGAAACCCTCGTGAAAAGTATCTAACGATAGTGGCGCAGCACCAGCTTTTCCGCGGTCTACTCAAGACAGCAGTCACGATCTGTTCTCCCCTGGGCTTCTCCAAGGTAAATTATGTCGGAGAAAAGTTCGGGCGTATACACACAGTCGTGCCTATGGTACACGCGAATACCCTTCCTTCTCGCCCTTCTGGATCACGTCTACCACCCTCCCTCATTCTCCATCCGTCTCGTGTCCTTCCGTCCTTTTCGCTCCGTCTCCGACGGTCTTTTCTGTCTCACCTTCGCTCTCCCTCGACCGCTCTTAGTGCACCCTTCCATACTCCTCGCTCTCACTGTTTCTCTCTCTCTCTCTCTCTCTCTCTCTCTCTCTCTCTCTTGTGGACATTCTCCGTCCATTTCCACCCCCGACCATCGACGTTCCGCGTTTATCGAACCATTGCGCGCGCACCGATAACAGTAACGGGGCGTGCTACGTCTTGGTTGGCCGTAGACGTAGGTGGTGGACGCACGGCCGACCGACGACGACGAGGACGACGGCGGCGACGTCGACGTCGCCGAGGACGAGCGTAGCAGACTACCAGCGAAACTCGCCGCGCGAGAAATAGTTCGCCTGCCGACGGAGTATAATCAGTCGTTCTCGCAACGTTCCTGAAGAAGCGTGCGCGTTGTGTTGTTATTTGCATCATTCGCAAAGTCCGTCGCGAAAGCCCATCGTGAGTCCACTCGGGAGAGATTCTACGAGTGCAGCTTCGAGATATCGTTCGAAGCCGCTGAATAGCAAAACGCTGAATACAAATTCGAAGAAGCATATGAAATAAATCGAGGAGGTTGGCGTCGAGGAGGAGGAGGATTGTCGATAGTTTGTGATATCACTAGTCAAAGATCGATAAACAAAGTATCGAATTTTAAAAGCGAGCGGTACTTTCGGATTGTGAATCGCGTTCGAGAAAGTGCTTTGAATGTGCGTTGATAGTGCTTCAGAAGTGCAGCTGTCTGTAAAAGCGAAGAGACGACACGCAAAGGACAAGAGTCAAAATATCGAATAGGGTGTTTCGGTGTGTCGATCCAGTGTTTTCGTTCACCTGACCCATCCTCCTTCCGAGAGGCGGAGGGCGGTAAAGCATCGATCGCTCGCCATTTTGCGCGACGGCCGACATCTTTTGCGCGCATCGACGACATCTTGCCGCGTGACATCTTCAACGATACGGAAGCTACAGAGGCTGCAGACCTACATTAAACAGAAGGGCCAGATTATTCGCGTATATATTTCTTGAATACGTATCATTCTCTCTCCTTCTCTTATCGATCATCGTAAACGACCGCCATATTATCTGTAACGTTCTCCCGTCGCGGAGAGACTACGCAAAATTTCGCATAGTGTAATAAGAAAGAAACAATTTGGCAGAGAAGCAGGAAATAAATCGAAGCCCAACGTCGCGGGAGGAAGAAAAAGTAGTGTCCTTCAAGTCGAAGGTAGAAATCAGCAGGCTGGGAGGTCGGTTGAGTGAGGTGGTGGGTCCCGTCGTGGAGGAGGCCATTGAGCCAGGGGATGCGACCCCGCTGACGGGACCCTCGAGGGAGACCTCGGTTCCTCGAGCACCCCCGCCACAGCGTGTTACTCCGAGTCCGCCAAGACCGCCGCCCGCTACGTCTCAGCATCACGAGAATCCGGGTCACCCGACCCACAATCCGGGACACCAGTCCCAAAATCCCGGGCATCACAACCCGGATCATTCGCCCCACAATCCGGGTAATCCCGGCCACAATCCTGGTCACAACCCCGGTCACCAAACTCATAATCCAGGCAATCCCGGCCACAATCCGGGCAACTCCG
This sequence comes from Mycetomoellerius zeteki, assembly GCF_001594055.1. NCBI lineage: Eukaryota > Metazoa > Arthropoda > Insecta > Hymenoptera > Formicidae > Mycetomoellerius > Mycetomoellerius zeteki. The sequence goes on from NW_017256500.1 coordinate 984,936, forward strand.
GTCACAACCCGGGCAATCCCGGTCACAACCCGGGCAATCCTGGTCACAACCCGGGCAATCCCGGTCACAACCCGGGTAATCCGGGCCATAACCCGGGTCACAACCCGGGTAATCCCGGCCATAACCCAGGTAATCCCGGCCACAATCCGGGTAATCCCGGTAACCCGGGCCATCCGAGCCCCGCTGACCAACATCAGAATCCCGCTGACCAGCCGACACAAAATCCCGGCCACCCGACGAGTCCAGGACGAGAAGCTCCTCATCCAAACGTGAGTCGTCAGCCAAGTCAGAATCCAACCCATCCGACACAGAGTGACAGGGAACAAGCACAACCGAGTCAGCAGCAACCGCAACAACCTCAACAGCAACAACCTCAACCGCAACCACAACATTTGGAGCGTAGCGCCAGCACTATGGGGACCGTGCTGTCGTTCAGTCCACGAGATCGTCGGGGATCTGTTTACCCGCCAACGGGGCATCAACATCCTGCTGACTTCACGTTAAACAACTTTAATTACGAGCAGCTAAACAATGCCAAGAATCGCGAGAACAAGAGCAGCGTTGCTACGGTGGCGCCGGCGCCACCCACGAATCATCCACCGACCAACAACAACTCGTTACAGAACAATAACATTAATCTGAACAACAACGACAATGCGAGAATTATCTCGGAAAAGAACGCCCTAGAGAAGAACTTGAAGAAGCATTCACTGTTCATAAATGCTTTGTCGTGGAAGCGGTTC
>NW_017256500.1:985698-996553 GCF_001594055.1 Mycetomoellerius zeteki
GACAACAAGAACAAGAACCTCGCCTTCAGGCAGCCGCTCGATAATATACCTATCGTTGATAAGAATAAAAATATACAGACGCCGCAGGTGAGTGCTCATAGAACAGAAAACTTATTCTTTCTCTTTCTTCGATAGATGCTTCTTGTGATTCTGTTTCGAAAATTGATAAATTAGCACATTTAATAAATAAAGTTTATGTACAAAAATTATATAAAATAAATAAAAAGAACAAGCATACTTTAACAAATTGCATTTTCATACTAAAATATGATGCAAATTCGATCAAATTACATCAAAGCTACAGCAAAAGTTTATTTAGAAATACGTGTAGATTTTTTGCTTATATCGATAGCATTAAATTATTAAAAATACTAATATATTATTTTTCATAGAAAATAAGTTCACTTCTAAATGTATTTCTTAATTTAAATTAAACTTAATTTTACACACAACAATTGTTTAAAATAGAATTTGCTTATTCAAGTTAAAAACTTATTATAAAAATATATTTTTTTACTGAAGAGTTTTATATAATTACGTAACAATACATCATACACTATTTGTTTTACAATGTAATATAAAATATAACGTAATAATTTATAATAATTATTTAAGATTTATTAATATTATATATAAAAAATATATAAATTAACAAGAAAAATATATATAATTAGTATAACATATCTCATTGCTTGTTGTGTCTAGAGAAGTGTAGAGACTAACGAAGGGGGATTTGCAGTGTAAGGAATGAAATATACAGCGTGCTTTGACCCCCTAGACACGATCGAAAGCATATCGATCGTTTTGATGTCTCTTTCGCGTAGTACAAGTTATTTCTTTATAAATTTTCAATCTTTCTGTCTAAAACCATGACTGCTTTAAACATTCAGTTTACTCTTAATGTTAGATCATTGATTTTTACGATTTATAAACTGTTCATTTAATATCAGCAAAATGTAAAATATATAAATATTTTATTATAATCTATCTCATTTACTTTATTGAACTTATCGTCATTATCTATGTCGTTTTTTTTTGTAAGAGAAATGCTAAATAAAGCGCTTGCAAAAAGTTACATTACATTAGCTTGCAAAAAGTCATAATGTTAATAAGTATGTGTTTAAATAATATTTCATATATAAAATATTATTAAAGATATAAGATTTACAAAAATGTTATTATGTTGATTATATTGAGAGAATTATGTATTAAGAGTTGGTCTTTTTAATTAGACAAAACCACCGGCGTCAAACAACAATCACACCACGCACAATCCGACGTGTGAGAAATTGGTGCAGAAACCCCTGCCCCCTGGACCAAGGAAAACTGTTATCCAGGCCTCCACCTCGGAATTGCTCAAGTGCCTCGGCGTCTTCCTGCACAAGAAATGCACCCGTTTAAGGGACTTCCAGGCCGGCGACGCTGTCATGTGGCTCAGGACTGTCGACAGAAATCTCCTGCTTCAAGGCTGGCAGGTGAGTTTGCCATATTTACAAAACACTGTCGACAGAAATCTCATTCTTAAAATTATTGCTTAAATTATAAATGAACAAACATTTGCATTTAAATACGTATTGCGTTGAAAAAATATATTGATTCTTTTTACGATTCTTGGACAGTTTTATTTAACGAGTTAAACATTTTATTTATGAATAATCTTTAATGGAAAGAAATATGGACGTACTAATGAATGTTTTAAAAAGTACTTGAATAGTAATTCAATATCCTCAAACAGATTTCTGATATTTGCTTAGTAATAGACATTTTCATATGCTAGATAGTTAACGTGTTTCATAAAATATACTCTCCGATAATATAATTATTGCGGGCACTGGTTCAACGTTAATTAATATATTACTCCCGCGGTTATTTCGCTATCATTGTAATTGGATAATTAAGACACCAACAGCACAAGGTAATTAACTCTTGCTGATTGAACTGTTATGATTAACGTCGATATATGCAAGTCACAAAATCGATGCAGTCGATGGTCGTTGAACAACGAATATACATATGAACATCTAAAAAAGATAAAGTTCAACAGCTAATATAAATACTGTACTGACTTGTGACAAAGTATGAATAATTGTTTTTTTTTTTTTAAACAAACTGCTATTTTATTTGATTTGACCATTGTTATTGAAATATTCCGAAACACAATGATCCAATTAAAGAACACGAATATTTGTCTTCAATGCATTAAAAGGTTTCATTTCCCTGAAGGGACTATCATTACAAGTAGGATAGTCCACACGCGTCACGGAGAAAAGGGCTTCGCTCGTACTGAATTCTCCGGGATGTGGACAGCGTCCCACGGGAATACTTATAATAAGAGTCATCTAGGGCATGCAATATGTTAGAAAGGGAATTAGGCGAACTTTTCACGAGACAAAGCTGAGAGTTTCCATTTGGATGAATTGTAACAGGAGTCGGCTTAAATTTGCATCGCAATAAGAGAGGGTAGCGAATTGCAATGTAGCATTTTGATTATGTACTTTCCTACTGATTGTGAGTCATACGATTGAAATGCTAAATTATAATACACTTTTTCCTAAAAATTGTTTTAATGAAGGAAAAAGATGAATAATGCAAAGATTTAGAACACATAAATATTTTAAACTCCTTCTGTCTTATTTTTAAATATATCTTGCTAAATAAAATATTTTTTTTTCCTTAAGAAGCAAGGTTTTATAATGTAATCTATTTTTTCTAAAATGATTTTTAGGTAATTATTTTTTTTAGAAAATTGCTTGCTACAATTGTATTTGAAAATTAACTGTCTTCCAAATTTGTTTCTTTCTCAGAAGAGTTTTTGAATATCTTTTTCCAGATTATCTAAACTACGAATTATATCAAAGCTTCTTTTTAGCAAAGCTTTTTCTTTTTATATTTTTGACCTACAATTTCGATATCGTGAGTTTTATTGCTTTCAACAAAATTGAACCGTTATATATCTTTTTCTCTAAAAAAAATCATAATCAATCGAAAATATTTGCTCATGATTTCAGTCAGTGCTGGTTTTTGATTCGATTATGAATTCAACATTTATGTTAATGGGACTATCGTGCGCGATTGCGACCTATGCAAATTGCACGGCCCCTATAAGACTCGCCTTCTCCGCTCGTAGAAGCTATCGATCAAACTAAAAATATTTCAGTCCGATAGTCAACTGACGTAGATGGCCGCTGACTTAAAAATACTATGGAACTATTAATAATAACAATGCAAAAATCTGCGTTGTTGTTTATCCCACTTTGTGCCTTTGTCTTTATGTATTGTATCATCAGCACGCTACATTAGTTTTCACCACAGAAGCCGAATTTTTCTCGATAAGCGTTGCAAATTAAAGTTTCGAACATTTTTTTAATTTGGTAAATAACACTTTTAAAATTGTTTTATAAGTTGCTTTAATTAAATTTGTTGCTATACAAAAGGAGTACATATACACACACGTGCATGTATCGTAAAAGACAAAACTTTTTAAAAGCATGAAAAATCTCTTTTGATAGCATATTATTGGATGTTTTTTTAATAAATAAAATACAGGCCAAACATTTCTAGCGAACGCCTGTTATACTTTAATGCAATCACTTTAGTGGAAAGAGAGATTTAACCTTTTTAATCATATCGTAAAAGAGTTGGCGTCTGCAGTTGACGTAAAAGTGACCGGTTCAGTCATGCAAAGTAACAAAAATAAATATATGAAAAAATAACTGATGCATTACCACAATACGGATTGCTCAAAACGCGTCTGCATCGCTGACATCGTGCACGAAATGGTCAGTTATCTGTCGATCAAATTGGCAACAATTTTTTTACTTGCTTTATGACGAAAGTCATTATCGATTAGCGTATCGTGCAACCTTCAGCAAACCGCAGTGTTCGTGAAGTTTCATGGAAAATAGTACGCGAAGTGCGCCAGTAATAATTCCAGTTTGTTGCGGCGACGATTCTCCGTTCCCGTGGGTGGACTTTTTTCATCGTGAGTGACGTCCCAATTGTTGCGAACAATTGCGCATTGTCGGCATCAACCAACACGTTTATTCTTGAGCTAAGGTATCTTTGAAGAATATCTTGTTATAATTAAACTCACTGATGTTCGGACAAGCACAACGAATTATAATGATTTTGTACATTTCGTGCTTGTATTTCAAGTTTAATCTTGTACCTACACGAGAAAATATATCTGTTAAAAAATTTCGCCAAAGTCATTTAATTTAAATGTATAACAATCGTTGACGAAACAAATGTTCACATATAACAACAGCTAATATATTTATTTTTATCTTATTTAAAGAAATATCGTAAGTAAATACATTTTTTAACGAAATAGAAAATTTATGGAAAAATACAGATTTTCCTGTATTGTATTTGAAAGTAATACAAAAAGTTTAGCGGCTGTAATATTTATATGGAAAGTATAAATTTACAGTCACTTTTTACAGAGACTACATCTAATTCATCCTTAAGATGTTTAGCAACTAATCTAATGTATCTTTTTGAATATGTAGTTAGTATAATATTAGAATAAAAAGAAAAATCTGTGTCTTTTCCTCCTCTTCATTTCTGTAAAATCTATATGATTTATAATCCACTTTAGAATGAAAGAAATGTAAACTTTATTTCACGTCACAAATTCGCTCTGTGGTTATTTCCAAGAATTCATTTGACGACGTATTTTGTCATTTACGACAATTTGCGACATATTATGACATTCGCATGCTTTAACCTACTTTGTAGGGAGGCGTCGAAGACGGTCCATAATAATAAAGTGCCTTTGCGTAGACACGCTCCCTAGCAACGTTCCTGCGCCCATCAACATCGATTTCTCATGTCGATAAATTCACACGTAGAATCACTGGCAAGACGAGCGAGATAACACTCGGTCTTGCATCCAATGAAAGAGTCCGCGTTATTTCGACGCCCAGAAAACAGCTCGTTAATGATCTAGGCCTAGGCTGTCTTTTTCTTGCTACCCGTCTGATTGCGTGCTCAAGTTCTTATCGAGAACATATCTCTCTGTGATGACCTGGGATTCTCCAAGTTTTTTTCTGGACGATGAAATAGTACTTTTATATAACAAAGTGATTAACGGAATATCTATAAATAAATTACATAAAAATAGATTTATATATTTTATTGATATTATCGAGTTGAATAAATTAATTACTTTTATATAACAAAATTATTAACGGAATGTTTATAGATAATTGTAAAAATATATATATTTTTATTAATTATTATATTATCAATTAAGTTAAACACATGGATTTTTATTTATTTAATCAACTAATTTTGTAAGTACTAGAATGATAAAAACGTTCTATTTTCACTGTAACAATTTTGACATTTTTAGCACTTTCAGAATACTATTTTTGTGAATTGTCAGTCAAATGTCGTGTACAATTAAGAAATAATGAAACAATTAATTATTCATTTTCTACACCTAATGTGTAGTGACCATAATTTACAAAACAATTTTAATATTTTAACGTACTTCTAATTATTAAAATATTTTTCCTGCATTTAATTAAATATCTATTGTTAAAGTTCATACGTGCAAGAACCAGAAAATGTCATGATTCCATCAAATCACCGCAAATAAAAAATATATTTGAATTAAGTATTTTTTAATTAATTAAAGTATATTGTTTTTTTTCATAAAATATAAATGATATAAATTTTTTTATTACAAAATCATTTTTATTATAGAAAGTTTATAATGAAACATAAAAATGTTTTATTTTATTTATGTTTTGTCTTTCGTTGTAAAAGTAAAAAATTAATTGCATAAAAAAAATCTTACAATTTACAAGCAATTTCTGACAGAGAAGATATTTAATCATTTGTTTTCTTGGAATATCATTAATACTGTAGGTATATGTGTGAATTCATATGTGTAAAAATCAATACACCGGACATTTCCATGAATACAATGCAACACAAGTATACAGGGGAGCTATACTTGCAGATATAGAAAAAGAATAAGCTATTCGTGCGACCAAATTCATGTATTTAATCCTTGAAGACTCGTGTAGGTGAATATATCATACATGCGCGGTTTTTGTTATCAATTCGTGTCCTGTAACAATAGCTGTCGAAAACAGGCCGATTTTCAATCCTTAAGTCCCTTGACTGCCATTCTTTCGGCTACATAGTTTAAGTTCACCCCTAAAAAATGCTTATTTATTTTAATCTTACTTAAGAGCACTGACCGATGTTTAAATATCTCAGCCTTTTCTTTTATAAAAAGATTATATCAGATAAAAGCATAGAAGATATATTATGCTATGACATGATTTCTTTAGGATGCAATATATATTCTATTGCCAGCAATAAAATATATTAAGCAGACATATTTTCTTACTACAATTCTCTTCAGAATAAATTATATATTATACATATATTAATAATATACTTAATGCAATATCTCTCTTTGTAATTCTGTAAATCTTAGTTAATATAATATATGTGGCGTCAATTTATATTCATACTTTAGTTTATATTATGCAATTTAGTTTATATTAATATTATTGAAATAATTATATTTATTATATTAATTGATGTTTGCTAATTTTAAGATGAACAATTTAAGTAATTCCTTTGTAAAAACTAAAAAGGCTCTAGATAATTGGATTCTTAAAATGAATAATAAATTGTTGGCGTACTTTTACAATATATCTTTACTCTTCATCTAAATACTATTATTATTATTAGGTTGATATAAAGATGAACTTTTTTACATTATTGATATTGCGACAACCTACTCACAAAATAAATATTGCTACGCATTATGAGAACATGAGGAAAGGCTAAAGTTGATGAACTTCTAAGCTATCTATCTTATATTGTGGCAAATTCGCAACAACGAGCTAATGAGGATTCAGTTGACAAGATATGGGAAAGCCCTGTGGGAAAGAGAAGTGCAGCAATGCCATATCAAGGGGAAAAATCGCGTAAGGGATGAAGGGTCACGTGCACCGTAAATGTTGTGCAGGAGCGACGGTAACGTCGCGAAATCACCCCACAGGGATATGTGAAAAAATGTGAGTATATATAAGAGGGACGTTCAACCCTCGATTTTAATTACAAAGGGGAGATTTCTCTTCTCGGATGTCAACTCCTAGCGAAGAGTACATTTCTTTATCGCCTTAAAGCTATACAATCGGGCGTAAAAAAATTTATTCAGACAACTGATTTTTCGGTGCAGTGCTCGCAAATTGACGTTAATGGGAAATGAAAAGATCAGAAAAGCAATTATGATATTAAGTTTTTTATTAGAACCGCGAATAAGTTAATAACAAAATGCATATTATAGCAGCAATCTCATAATAATAGATTTTCTACTGGCTTTTTAGAAACAGGTCATACTCCGGCCTTTCCCCGTTTTCATAGTTTTATTCAATTTGAGCACATTAATGACTGACAGGATTAATAATATTTAATTACTCACGATTTGCAACACATTTGACGGAAGTAGGATCACATATCCTACATAATTTTTTAACGCATGCTACCTTAATATATCTTCTTTAATGACCCATAAATTTTTATATCCAACACATAATAAAAAGGGTAATGAAGACATACATACGTAATATATAAATTTAAATATATAATAAAAGCACATAGAACAGACATGAAGGAAATATTTTAATATTCAGACGTAAAACAAAAAAGTTCTAGTTTTTGCGCATTTTCATTTTTATGAAACGAATGCATAATAAGAAGCAAAATGACGAAAAAAGACATATATATCTACTTATATAAATTATATATACATTTAGAAAAATTTTCTAATTAAACCAACAAAAGAATTCAATAAAAACGGCATTTTGGTTATTACAATTAGAAATTTTGTTTGTGCTGACCAAAATACATTTCTTGGCTCTTTTATTGATTTAATCAAAACATTTTATCATGTAGATACACATACAGACAAACAATATTTTAATATTTATACTTAAAACAGACGTGATAAACACAGAACAAAAAAATTCTATTTTGTGTGTTTTTTTTTATAGAACGAAACGCTATTTATCTTTACTCAACGCCCTGAACGTTCCGAAATATTGAAGTGCATCAGCAAACTACAAATCGATCTTGCGCGTGCTTAAATCTAATTTCTCAAGTCTAATATGTGTATGCGGTTCATCCTGAAAGTACACTCCGAGCGTGTGTCTACAAAACACGCTGCGATGAGCACGTGTAAAGATGACCACGAAGCGTGACCGTGTATATAAGGAGATAGATATGGCAGCTTATACGATTAGTGTGTTTTATGATAAAATCGAATGTTTTTGTGTGTGGGGGAGGAGGATATGTATATATATGTGCATCTATATGCGGAATGTCGTTTATTCAATCGTTTAGCTATTAACATGTCGTAAAAAGATACGTACCTCAATTTAATTAAAATTGAAAGAAAACGTTCTTCAAATTCTTAAACATGATCTGAATAATCCTTATAATTGCAAGTAAATATTATTTACTCCGTGATATATAATATTGTTATTAGCTTTTTTATAATGTAATATAACTGATACTTTTGATGATATAATAGTGCCTATTAGCTTAATGATACAATAGCACTTAAAACGTCATTGAATAAACAAATTTTTACATATACACACGCACACACATTATGCAAGTGCGTTTATATTAATTTTTTTACATATCATAAAACTTACTGATTGTGTGTTGCATATCCATATTCTTTGTAATGCACTGCAATTACGTTTTGTGATTGTATTGTCATAAATGTCTACGTAACTTACTGTTTTTATGTCCACAATAATTAATCCCTAAATTTTTTCAAGCAATGTGTTTAATCAATTTTAAATAGCTTTATTTTTTATAGTCTCTTTAAAAACATCGGATTATGATTTAATCTAATTATGAATTTTATGAAATATTTCCAAAGGAAAGAAACTTTATATTTTAATTATTTTAGTTTATATCTATTATTATTACTATTTAAATATTTAATATTAAAAAAAGCAATTTAAATACTCATAGTCATATTAGTATTACTATATTACTTGGTAAATATTATATTAATTAATTATTACAATATATTAATATCAGAAGATTCTCATTTATTGGAAAGACATTCATTTACTCACATTTTTTTAATATTTATTATAAGTCTTTTTTAAATGATAATATATTGATGGTAAGAAGTCATTTATCGAGAAAAAATTATATCGAGAATAAATTATGAAAGTTGTTTTTAACAATTTGTAAAACAAATATATCCTACTAGCAAGCAATTTCTTGTGATAACCGATATGCAGTGTACGGTTTTCGCATCGCATTTACTATAATAAGTTATTTCGACTATAAACTTAAATGAAATATTGATTGACTATCTACATCTACGTCATTATCGTTTAATTCCATCGAGACGTCGAAGCACGCGAACAAACTGTCTTGTAAACTGTCCATAGACGATTGTATTCACCAATCGGTTTCGTCTGGACGTTAAACAAGATCAAATCCGGCCTGTCGCGTTGCTGAAAATCTGATTAAAAGGAAACCGTATATGGCTAAGATTGAAAATTCTGTTCCTGTCACGTTTCCCGCGTGCAGCACGTGTCGTACGTTACATGTCAAATGGCACCTAATTAATTATCTTCGAGAAACACTCGGTGATCGGGAGAGACAATTGAGACGATATAATTACAGAATCGGTTGGATGACCTTCATATAACTGTTGACATCCAAAATTAGAATCAACCAAAAGCGGATATCGGTCGGCGGCACGCGGATATGGCCCTCGCGTGTGTTTCATAAATTTGCATAATTTAATTACACAACGCGTAGCTCGGGGGTTAATTGTAATTCACATTCGGGGTCGGATTCGGGTCCTCACAAAGTTCCATCTGGGACATCCCTGAGCCGACTAAGCGTCAGATTGTCGTTGCGGTTGAGGGTGTTTCGTGTGCATGCCAACTACGCCGCTAATTGGTCCAAGTAGTGCACTCGCGCATTATCCGGAGAACCGTTATGTTCCGTAGTCTTGGAAATTTAATTAAAAGGTTTAGGTCTACGCAAAGACGACTCGAATAACGCGTGGAGCTTGCACGGTAGTAGAGCAGGCCGCTCACCCCTGGCGAATATCGACCGACGTAGAGGTATATACGTCCTCGCCGGGTATATTGGCACCCCTAATTCTGCATCGCGGCCTGCGGCTCTCGAGACTCTTGAGCGATGTTGTACCTGATCGAGAGGGTCGCCTCTTCACGAGTCAGCGGAAGCACGTGGAAACCCTAATGAATCGTGCATGCGACAGCGAAAGCTTTATACAGTTTACTCTTTAGCTAATAATAATGGTATATAAATGCAAAAACATTATTAAAAAATCGTTCATTTTCACAATTTTTTACATTTTTTTTCAGTCTTTTTACATTCTTCTCAATTAATCTGTTGTTGATTTTTTCGCAATAAAAAAGGATTACATTGAGAAAATTAAATTTAAGAAAACGGTCCAAGTGGCTAGAAATGAAATTTTTTAGGTAAACTGATTTTATTTTTAAATAAAATGAGGACAACTCTATGTAATTTTATGAATACTACTTTTTCACTCACGCGATATGTTTTATGTCACGAGTTGTAGACAAAACTTCGTCGATAGCTACCTATGAATAATTTTTCTCGATAGCATCATGCGATCTATTCGCAATACCATCAATAGTTCATTCGCTAAAACACGTCATCTATCTTAACTTCAAAAGTACAACTTTTGCAGCAGCCAATTTTTGGTTGCGTTAGCCTATCGAAATCCTATACTGACATTGTGGATAGGCTAACGCAACCAAAAATTGACTGCTGCAATCAAAAATTGGCTGCTGCA
>NW_017256500.1:996580-1000903 GCF_001594055.1 Mycetomoellerius zeteki
CAGCCAATCTTTTTTTTCAGTGTACATTGAAGATTTTCCAGAGATCTTTAAAACAATTAAGTGCTAAGTGCTAAAAAGGAAAAAATTTGTTGTTGACAATTAAAGTAAGTTCAAACGCATCAAATTTAAATTGATGCTCCTATACTTGAAACATTAATGATTCAATGCAGAAGGATTGCAATTTGACATAAAAAGTACACTGAAAAAAAAGATTGGTTGCTGCAACAAATTAGATGATAAAATGGCATAGTATTTTTAATTGGCTGCTGCAGTCAATTAAAAATGCTACGCCATATTTTACTATCTAATATTTTACTATCTATTTGCTGCAGCAGCCAATCTTTTTTTTCAGTATACCGAACGGTCATTATTGATCGTTACTATTTTTCAGATGAATATTATATTTCTTGTATAAAAGATAGAACATACATTGAAATTTTTTGCTTTTTCTATAATTATGTTCTTTATTGATGAAATATTAGATTTTTATCACGTTTTTCTTTTATTAGTAATATATTCACTTGTTCCCTTTAGTGAGAAACATTGGTATTTTTGTAGCATTAAGAAAATTATTCTAGACATTTATTAGTTGATGCAATTTATGAAATATTCATTGCAATAGTGTGAATCACTTGCAATCAATGTTGAATAGACCTAAGTCAAAAGGTTTCATAATCCATTATTATTTACTTTATATTATTACTATTTATATCGTTATTATTTATTTTTAGTTTATTTAAATCTATCCTTTCTTTAAAAATAATCGCTGAACTATATACAAATTTAAAAACACGATAAATCGACTTGAACTGTAATGTGTTATATAAAGTGATAGTGAAATTTGTGTAATGGAGTTCTACGCCGCGGGCAATCTCGTCTACGTTAAAGCAGTAGCTGTCTGATTGTTTAGCGATTCTTCAGGCGTTTCGGGTTTTCGCGGGAGAATCGAAAGAATCTCTGGTACGTTTACGCGAGGCCGTGCGCATCCCTTTTTCTTTCCGCTGCATTGTGCAAGGTGCACTGCTCCGATTATCCTCCGGCGATGGCACGAGGGCGTGTCGCCGTCGCCGAGAAGTGTCGTCGGCCCTGCCAGCGTCGTACGGCGGCAGTGGGGGACGCATCCTGGCGTGTGAGCAAATTGCAAACGTGAGTGCGCACAGCGTAATGTGCATTAAGCCGAGAGACACGGCTAACGAGGAACGGGGCGGCCGACTATGCGGCTCGGACAATAAAAACAGCAGCAGGTTGCCGATCGCGCGGGGAAAACGTATCGAGGGCATCGATCCTCCCCGGGTCACCGATGTGGCCTCACCGCGCTTAATGCACCCACATGTGCGACGGCCGCATCGCACCACGCCGTGCACCACCTCTTACGAATCGATGCACCTACGCTCCTCCTGCACCATGAGCCGATGCATCCATGCGCGCTAATACGACTCGCTCCGTCTTGGCGTGCACGCCGCGAACTGATGCGTGCACGGGTTCTCCCTTGAGATGTATTATAATATATTTCTCTTAAATGAGAACAGTTTGTTATTTATAAGTATTATTTGTCATATAATGCATAATTAGTTAACAATTAAAAAATTAAACAATATTATATCTTATTAAAATTAAATTATTTTAACATAATATAATATGTATATATAATTATATTCACATAATATTATCACATTGTCGTATAATACGTAATATAATATCTCTGTTTATGAAGAGAGTATTATTTATTTATGGTAATATAAGTCAAGCTAGTATTTTGAATTGTATTTAAAAACCAGATCGTGAATTAATGTATCTACATCTTCAAGCTAAATTAATTTTGGATTCATTTATAATGTATTCATATTTAATACAACGGATCTAATGAAATAAACAAAGTGTTTTTCAATTACATTCATTAATTTGTGAAATTAATTGATACATAGTTGAATAAATCTGATAATGATTTAATATATTATACAAAATTTGATATATTTTTGTTAATCAATCGCAATATATTTGTTTATAAAGCCAAGACTCACTTATTACATTCAATTACTTTTTACATTCAATTTTTTTATAGATTGGATTTTCGTTATATGTGATAAAAGAAAAATAATCTCTCTCTTTCCTTCTCTCTTTATCAACGCGTACACATTTTCCTTTATATCAGGCAAGATGTGTGGATTGGAGAAGCTCTGTTAACTCAAGAAAATTCGTATAGATTTCTTTACTTTCGATATAACAATATAAGAAAAATCGGTTCACTTTTATTGTGAAAATTTTATAAATTTTGACCTGCACATTCATATGTATGCGTGTATGTGTATGTGTATAAAGACAGTGCATACATATACATAAATATATATATATACATGTATATAAAAATAATATAGTTGTATACATAGATGTACTTAATTGCACATTTTCTTTTATGTTTCATGGCTAATGGAGGTCTTATCAAGTATAAATAGACTCTATTTATACGACATATTCTCCTTATATGTGTATCCGCACTAATTAACATCTATGTGACTATATTTGTATCCAAAGTGCTTGCGTTCAATATACGTATTATATGCCTATACGTATTTACACTGACACGCGTGTATAATACAAACACACGTGTATGGATAAACGTGTGTCCCTAAAATCTATAGGGAAATATTCAACACAAATGCAACACTATGCTGCACAGCAAAACACTATGTAATTAATGACATATACGTAAAAACATAGTTTATATTAACAATGATATAATATCAACGATGCAAATACGTATATTGAGAGAATTAAGTTCATTCAACTTATCTCAAAATTGTGTCAGTTTGTGTAACATTAAAGTGCAAGTTTTTATATATATATATATATATATATAAGAAAAATATCTAATGGACACATCATTTAAAAAAAAATCTCCTTCCATTTCCATAATTGCGAGTCGTCACGAACTTTATTTTTATCGTTCATTGTTGCCTGAGATACACTGCTGATATTTATGTTACAAAATGATGTACTTTAGATATGAATCATATTGTTCTACATAATTACGTTTACGGATGTATAAATTTTATTTTTAAAATTAGATAAAAAAAATAGAATATTTCTGGATAATTCAAATAAATATAAAATTATTTATACAAAACAAACATGTTTTATTTATTTTATTATAAATTAGATTAGACTAATATGCGTTATTAAATAAAATATGTAAAATTTTAATCATATATTTATCTTTTTTTGTTTGTCAGGACGTGCCCTTCATAAACCCTGCCAACGTAGTGTTCGTGTACATGCTGGTGAAAGAGCTTGTCGATGGAGATGAGGCGTCCGAGAAGGAGCTTCAGGCGACGGTATTGACGTGTCTTTACTTGAGCTACAGTTACATGGGTAACGAAATTAGTTACCCGCTGAAGCCGTTCCTCGTCGAGGACAGCAAGGACAAATTCTGGGATCGATGTCTCCTGATCGTCAACCGACTTAGCTCCGAAATGCTGCGAATCAACAGCGAGCCCGGTTTCTTCACAGAGATCTTCAGTGAGCTGAAGGTACGTTCTATTGTTAAAACTGTATAATAAACGTTTCAAGAATCACGTACATTCTGCACCGTGTTACTTATTAATCTTATTAATATAAGCACAATGAGATAGTATTTCTTACTCCAAAGGTGACAAAAAAAGCAAGTTTTTCAGAAAAGAGGAAAAATTATTTTTAACTTGACAGAAAATTGTCTAATCAAATAATGTTGCAACACAAAGAATATATTTTTAATATAATCAAATTTTTGTTATTCTCGTTTGACAATTTAAAAAAAATCATTCTTTTTGAGTTGTGACGATTATGACGGTTTTTTATGAAGTTAGATAACTTTTAATAAGATATTATTTAACTCATTCATAGTAATAATTCGAAAATCATTTTTTGTGTTACTTTTGAAGTAAAGGAATGATGTAATATTTCCACTTTAAGAATTTGATATACTATAATTTATGTGATTCTACTAATTTATAAATTACTTATATTATAATTTTTGCGTTTGAAACATAAACCAACAAAAAATACTTTAAAATAGTTTTTTTATATTAAAATTAAAAATATTGTTTATTTGATAAAAGGCGATAATTTTCTTCCTATATTCTCTTCAATTGTTCAAGAAAAATCGCACAACAAAATAAGATCACATAGAATCTAACTCTAATCTGCGATTTCGAACAGGCCTGCGGTTCCAGCGAACGCGGAAGTCTGTCTGGCAGTGGCCTCGAACGGAGCCTCGTCGTCTCCGGAGTCGCGGTACCCACCAAGGCAGCTTGACGGAGCTACACACACCTGCTGGTGCGCATCGCC
>NW_017256500.1:1000952-1151265 GCF_001594055.1 Mycetomoellerius zeteki
CCGCATCAACCTCGACTTCGACCCCGACGTTGCCCCGCCCGCAGCCGCGGTCTAGTCGCGACGACGACTTATTCTGCCCGTCGTGCGGCCGACGGCGTCGCGAGGAGATCTCATGGATGATCGAGGACTTGGACGCCATCGAACCGGCACCGCTGGAGTCACAAAGAACGCCGACAAAGATCTGTAGCTGTGACGATACCGACACCCGTAGAGAACGCGCCAGTTTCCTGAGGGTACGCAGTACCGACGTGACATGGAGTACCAGCAGCTTCTTGTCGCCCGACGAGGCGATCTGGGATCTAAGAAGGCGCACCAGCGAGGGTACAGAGTTCCGTTGGGAGCTCCATACCTCGATCACAGACTTGGATCTCGTCAGAAAGACCAAGTGCAGCTGCCACAGTTTGATTCCGGGAGAGAAGAAACCAGAAGGTGTACACCGCGGCGATCTCAGAAAGCATCACAGTGCAGAGACGGACAAGTGGTCGGTCAGGCCAGAAAGTCTGCTGACACCGATGCACGACCTAAGGAAGCACAGCAGCGACGACACCAGATTTGCGAGGGAAGCCAGATGGTTACAGGTGCCGGACGTGATGCCGAATCCGAAGCCCAGATGTACCTGTCCCAAGGTGAAAACGCCACCACCCGCCTCACCAGTGGAAGTGAAACCGGAGCTGAAGGAACCGGAAAAGCTGATCACGCAGAAGGAGGAAAAAAAGTTGTACTACTCGAAGTCGTTGACGCCCGAGGAACCGGTTGTGCCATGGGAGAAGCCAGAGGTGAAGAGGCAAGCCAGTGAGGATCCGAGAGCCAGAGGGAAACCCAGGGATCGACCCAAGCTGGAGCGCTCCGCTCAAGTGAGAAGCGAAAGTTCGAGGAGATGGGGCTTCTCACAACGGGACAAAGACAAAGACAAAGAAAAGGAGAAGGAAAAGGTCATCAGCCCGGTGGAGAGCAAGAAGCCGATACGAGCAAGATGGGCCATGAAGCCGCACGTCTCTCTGCCCGCCGAGAAAAAGGCGCCGAAGTGGTACAGAAGCCAAGACGAGACGAAGAGCAAGAGTCTGCGCGAACGGCCCAAATACAGCATACGCAGGAGCATGTCGCCGGAGCCGGATCCACGGCAAGTAAGCAAGCTAGAGAATAGAATCGTGCGACGTCTGATTTCACCAGAGATCAGCATCACCAGTACCAAGTGGGCACCGTATGAGGACTCGTCGCCGTTACCGACGATCGGGATAAAAAAGCGCGAGCAGAAGCACATCAGCGATATCAAGTGGGCGCCGTATGACGAATCACCGAGCGACATCCCAGTCGAGGTAATTGATGACAAGAAATGGTCACCCTTCCACAATGTCACGCCTACGCACTGTCCGCCGCCGGAACCGGCGACACCCAGCAAGAGTGACGACGAAGAGTTCCGGTGGAAGATTCTTAATCAAGTCGCACCGTTCCCACTCTACCAAGGCGGTTGGAAAGACGAGTCGCCGGAGAAAACACCGCCGAAAAAGGCGACCACGCCGGATGACCTATCGACGCCGATCTGGTCACCAAGGGAGCCTACCACGCCCACCGCTAAGCGGAAGAGTATCGTGAAGCCGGATTACTCGCCGGAATACTCACCCGCGGCACGCAGGTCCAGCAAGCCCCGACTCATCCGGAAGGGTGCGATCAGAGTGAAAGCATCCTTTCCCACCACCAATCCTCTGGAGGACAGACTGCCCCAGGCCGGGCCGCCCCCGCCGACGGTAATAATACGCGCTGCTAGTGAGGAGACTAAACGACAGAGGCCCCAGCTGACCAGATCCAAGGCCCTGTTGGAGGTGCCGAAGCATATAGATGCAACGAAGAGATCATTGAGCGAAGAAGGACCGCGCATGCATCCTCGCGAGCGTCCCAAACCGCCTGGAAGAACTCGCAGCGAGGAAGTGTCCAAGTACGACGATCCTTGGTTGAGGGCGGAGTCTCCTGAGCTGCGTGAGTACGTTACGACGGTATAACGATTCCTTCCGTAAACCGTCGGTTAGGTGTCATCGGCAGTGAACATGGGCACTGGCTTCCTTAATTTATAATCGACCCGCTTATTACAAGCAGCTCAAAAAAATATGCAGCAAGATATATAAATGGAGATCGTGTACAGGAATTATTATTTTCTAATATATCCATTACTACAATTTTATAAAGAGTTACTGAATAAAAGTACGAGGTCTCAGACTAAAATGATATTAAAATTGGGGTTCAAACAGCTACTCGGAGAGAGAGGGCGTCCCGCGACAGACAGCGGCTCGGTTATCCTCGCAAGGGCCTCATGAAGAGATAATCTTCGAAACCACCTAAAAGACGAGACGCGGCAGAGCACAGCTAGTCGAGATGAAGATTAACGAGGTCGAACGAGAGAGGGAAGGAAGATTCTAACACGATCGCATCCGTATGGGTGCCGAAAACTTCGTTGGCCTACACGAAGACTACAATGGAAAATACCAAAAAAAAAGAAGAAAAGAAGAAAAACGAAATAACTTCGAATTCATTTTCGGCATTCAACGGTCGTTTCCATAGAAGAGGCGAGTCGAAACGGGCGGAAGTCGAGGCGAGGGGTCAAGGACTGACTATTATTATTTAAATAGAGTAATATATACATGTGCGTTTCGCGTTGCGCTCGCAGGGAAACGGAGGTACTTCTCCTCGGGGCGCGGCGCCTGAATATTCTCAGCTCAAGACGAGATGTAGGGTTGCGCGCGACTGGGCGGACATCCGGCAGGAAATCCGCGAACTCTGTGTGAGGACGAGCAGACGAAAGAGCCGGTTGCCACCCGGCGGGCGTATACGAGACGGTTCACCGTAGGGCGTTGATTGATAGTTCTGTACCGTAATTAGTAACGTAATGCTAAAAACGATTAAAATATCGACTAGGGAATAATAATGACATGAATCTCTAGAGTGTAAGCGTGACTAGTTGATTCGCGGAGAGAGTGTTACTCCGCTACGGAGGATCAGAGATATACACAGGGTGCGTCCGACGTGGATCGAGGAATCCGCCTCGATCGCGGACGCGCGCGAATAAATAACGTTAAGCATAATTTGTATATGTACGTACTCCGTACGTGTACACGTAATTATATAGTATTTGTAACGTTCGCTTTTTTTTTGAGCGACAAGTATATAAGGAGGAGAGGAGGTAGAGGAAAATGGAAGAGAAGGAGAGAAAATAAAAGAAAATCACGGAGATGCGATTCGAGCGCATCGTGATCAAAGGATTGGCCTCGTTCCAGGGGCAACGCGGATCCCCGCGAGGATCCGTCCGATCGAGAACTGTCGGGGCTCGACGAGATACGACTCTTTATTATTCGTTCATATCTGTTTTTCTTTTGCTTTTTTTTATACGTTATACACATATGTCGGCGTGCGAGATCGTTGGATCGTAGCAGCCCCGCAATTTACGATCGCGCGAGTGCGTGCTTGGATCCAGATTCGCGACGATCGATTTCGTTTGTTGTTTTGGGCGACGATCTGGCGGTCGTAACGTAAAGTTAAAAAAAAAAGAAAAACGTCGCCGGATACGTTCCCCCCCCCCCCGTGTGCCGGTGCGTGCAATATTAATTAAGAGGTCGAAACGACTCGAAACGTCGGTGGACAACCGCGTGAATACGGGATACTAAGAGAGATGAGAGAAAAACTCTAAATTTTTTGAAGTGGAATCTCACTCTAAGGAGTGAAAATTGAGCCAGTCTTGAAAAAGAGTGACTCAATTCAATCTTTAAAAGTGAGATTCACTCTTCAGAGTGAGATTTACTGTAAACATTTTAGAGAGTAAGGAGGACTCATACTAGCAAACGTCCAAGGGACTTTCTAGATGTTCGAAAGACGTTCCAAAGTCTTAAAGGATATATTGCCAGAACGTCCCTCGGAAAGTGCGCTATGTAGGGAGAAAACCGACAGGGTGTGTCCGTGGGGGGACGATCGGCTGCGCGTACTTGATCGTTTCTCCCTTTGTCCTCGGTGTAGTTCGTTTTCGATTGAACAACGCCGTGTCTCGTTGCCGCTTGTGTTTCCACTCGCCGCGCGTTACTCGCCTCGTCGCGTTCGCGCGTGAAGGACGTTTCGCGCAAGTTTTTTTTTTCCCACCCTTCCTTGCGCCTCCCGTGATCTTTTCTATATCGTGCGTGTGTCTCGTGAACGATACGGCTCAGTGTTATGCGCGGCTGATATTAACTGTGTATAGCATAGGAGATTTTTCATTTATAGGTACCGTCATCCATGAGCAGATACCGTTAACGGAGAGGCCACCCCCCCTCCCCCGCGCACATTAGGGGCGCGTTAGTTGCACCCGAGTGCGCTCGAGCGACGACGCTGATTAGACGCCAGCCCCTTATTTTCCTCCATTGGCGAACACGTCCGATCTCGTGTCGCGCGAACGGCTGCCGTCGTTTAGCGCATAATTTTTTTAGGATAGCTCCGCGTGAACTATAATTAACGCCGCGTGAACGCTCACCCGATAATTTCGCGGTACCTTTTGTCTAAGTACCTTAATACCTCTCTCTCTCCCCCTCCCTCCCTCTCTCTCTCTCTCTCTCTCTCTCTCTCTCTCTCTCTCTCTCGATGCACCCTCTCGACGCACGCTTCCCTTTCGTTCCCTTCTAGTCTCATCGATCGTCCATAATTGTTCTCGGGAACGCGATGAATCGATCGATGAACGATTAGTGATATTACGACTAGCGATACGATAGAAGTTAATTCGAGTAGCAAAGTATCCGCGGCGAGCAGGAGTCGTTACGTTCGTTCACTCTTGTACTCCGTTCGCATCTCGCCTTCTGAGCATCACGAGATCGAGCGGACTGGATGCATTCCGTGCGTTTCCTTCCAGAGGCGAGACGTTGAAACGAAGGGGGGGATGTTTAATAGGTTTTTTTATAATCTATTACTTAAGTTTTAAGTCTTAAACGTAAGAAATATTGACCAGTCGTAGTCAATTATTCTTGTCACATTCGACTGCGATTGGTTAGTGCCTTACGGATTAAGATTTAAAGTTTAGGCTGGCTTATTATAAGGTTCACAAGCGAAAACAGCGAGAATCATTACAGATTCTTATAGAAATTCAATTTAGTATATATACCGATCAATTTAATACTGGAAATTGCTTATTTTGAGTATTAATCACTATTTGCAATATTAAATTTCCATTTTTAAAAATTAAACAAAAACTCCCTCAAATTGTAACGATGATAATCCAAAGCGATTACTCGTATATTTTCTAGTCGTGGCTCATCTCAAAACGGGAAATGCACGGAATCGCGTCAGGTGAGGAAAAGGGAGCGCGATGCATTCGAACGAACGCGCAGGTCATTCCGCGATTCCGCCGCGAATCCTCGCGGGGATTCCCTGATCCACGACGGACAGGGCGCGTTTTCATTTCCGACCGTGCTTCCGTCGACGACGATTCGCAAAAAAAGAAATCGATCAACAGAAACCCGTTGTCGCGTTCATGGTCGTCGCATCCCCGAATTCGCACCTCGCGGATAGCGAGAGGTCAAGTCGTCGAAGGAGGCCGGAAAGTCGCGTCGCGTGGTCGCCGCTTGTATTGTACACATACATACGTACACGCATTATACGCTACATAGCGATTCGTTTCTCCACGAATTACACACGATATACATATAAAAAATATATATATATAAAATATAAATATATATAAATATATATATAGTTTTCTCCCCTCTCGTAGTGCGTACACATAGCAGTTTATTACGGCGTCATTACGTACTGTACGATATTATACATAGCATAAAAAAGAACGAGATTACTCGCGTACTCGCCATCAACCGAAGGGACGCCTATACCGCCATTCGCGCGCACGGCTGTCAGCGGATGGGCCGTGTATGCATATATATATATATATATATATATACGTACTTATATATATGTAGGTATGTGATATGTACGACACGGACTCGCGTTCGTTCGAATAATGAAGCAGAATGAATAAGGCACGTGTGTGCACTGAGAGGACGCTATTACAGTATAAAAACAAACTTGTATCCGTGCTGCCATTAGCGTTAAAGCAGAAAGCGGAGGTGCAGTGAGGTGTGAGGACAAGCCAAAGTATATAGTTAATGAAAATACACACGAATTTATGTCCACGAGGAGACGTACATACTTATACGTATGAAGAGTGTGAGAGAGAGAGAGAGAGAGAGAGAGAGAGAGAGAGGAGAGAGAGAGAGGAAATGAGAGAGAGAAAGAGAGAGAAAATGACAATGATACAAGCACACGCATACTCGCATACATACGCTTAGTTGCGTAAATCCGTGTATACATAAAGAAAATGTGGCGAACGAGAGGAAAGATTTCGCAAATGCCTCTTCTTTTGCTTTCTACTTCAACAAGTAAGTAGCAAAAGAGGATAATAAAGAATTAGATTTGGCAAATCGTTTTTTTTTTTTTTCACTTTAAAAGCTGTTTTCAAAGGAATTTCTTGTGACCCTTCGAAGGTTCGTTATGACAGAATTATACGAATGGAATCGGCGGGACGAGAACTCGTCACGAGTTAAATTGAAACGAACAAATGGTTCACCACACGGCACTTTACGCTCGTTTGTATTTTCCTTGAACTTACGTATACGGAGTTTCGCGATTAAATATAATGCAATACCAATTGACAATTGACAGGCATCTCAATCCCTCCCAGGGTGAATTCGTTTCGCGGCGCATGTGAGAATAAGTTTAGAGATCTTCATGTTGAATAATTAGCAGTCTCATCCTATGTATCGTATAATCGAGAGATCAAGCGGCAGTGAGCAGTACGTATTTAGCGGTAAAAGACACAAGAAAAAAAAATCTATATATGACGGATAAGCGGAACCTGGGTTATTAACGATATTCGTAGCGTGTGTACTGTATTTCGGGTGTGATCGATTTGTTATCTGAGTTTCCGAATTGTTACGTTTGCGCCTATTAGTATCATTCCTATTCTTCACACGAACGACATTATTATTATTATATTTATTACGATTATTAATAAGTAATGCTCTCTAACGCGATATTACATTGTGATAACGTGAAACTTGTTTCTAGTCCGGTTCTAGCTCTTCTAATCTCGTTAATTATATTCTATCAGTACTCAGTCCAATTCCCTGAAACTTCTCCCCTCTCCTTCCCCTCCCCCTTGTCCCCGACCGTAATGATTTGTCAAACGATACGACGCAGATGCGTAGATCTCGCGTATAGAAAGGTGCATCCTCTGTGCAACAAATACAGTATACAATCCATAAATATGAGGTCAATGTTGATTTGTTTAAATAAATGTAAGTTTGAAAACCCATTGTGGTATTTTATTCACGCGAAGCACGGAATGGTCATTTAAAGCTGTGTTCCAAATTTACTGTCAACACTGAAAATGCTACAGTTTACGTTACGTGCACTATAGATTTTCAGTACAGGCAGATTGATTGAATTTTGGAACATAGCCTACGTCTCGCACCAAATTCACGTATTAATTGATCTGCTCTTTAAGTAATTATATATATCTATAATTTTCTAACTTGAATAATACTTGAAATATACGTACTATTTACATTATATTTGAAAAAACGAATTTAATAGATTCAAACTTTTTTTATTGTTAATTGTTAATTGTGTGAGAGAACAACTACACTGAGAGAAAAACGTCGAAGTATTGTGAAGCAAATGTTACTTACGAAATTTGATTGTGATGACGAAATATACATTTCTGTGAAATATATCTTATTTCTGTGAAATATATTTCATTTCTGTGAAATATATCTCATTAATTGCAAAAAAATAAAATAGATGACTTATTTGCTAGGAATAAAATTTTATTTCGCCCGTATTTAAATAAATATTTATTTCAGTGAAATAAATGTATTTTTCACAAATATATTTTTAAACAGTGTCTTTTTCTCAGTGTACAGGGATATAATATAATTAAACTTGCTAATAATACGTTCTTATAACTTAGAGTATTTACCTAATCGATTACCGCAATAGTTTGTCACAATTAAAAAATAAAAATTATTAGTAAAAATAAAATATACTTTTATGCTCAGAACAGTGAAAATAAAAAGCTCTCTTTATAATCGGTTCGAAATATAAATGCGAATTTACGTCTAAAAATCAAATATACGAATGATTAGATATATGGAGAATAGAAACCAGTGGAATATAAATCATACAAATGTAATTTGACCGTATCTTTAAATGTTTCTAATCGATTATTTTTGTATTATCTTGTACGATCAACTCTCTACACACGATCGATAAAATAAGTCGCTGTAGTCGATAAAATAGTTTGCTAATTAAAGCGTTTACTTATCGTTGATAAAAGCGATTTCTCTCTCACAATAGATAACTTTCATTGTTTACAATTTCAATGGCGTGAACATAGCGACATGTCAAAATGGCCGATCTCAATAAGGAGCTGAACGAATATCTCCTCAGTAGCAAAAATGATAAACAATATAAAATCGCCGTTCCATCGGTAGCGATATCGAAAGCAAACTTTGGCAAATGGTTCGGAAAAAGTACCGACGAGACGGAGGAGAACGCAGGATGGGTCCAAAGATCACAGAGAGAATGTTGTCCTGCTATGGTACGGCATTGTCTCATAACCTTAACGACTCGACGGATGTTTTGCACTAATATTGACTAAATGTTAAAATTCTGATTAACTCAAAAAAAAATGTTAATACAAAGCAGTAATGCGAGATGACTTAATCGTTTAAAATTTAAGACGTTGTCTCTCTAAATTCATTTAATCACGATTAACCTGTTGAGTAAATACTTGTAGTATTTTGTAAACTTAAAACAAATTTTTGTTATTACAAATTATATGGTTGAGATCAATGTTCTGATAAATTTTACTGATTGAATTAATCGCTGGTTAATTTGAATTTAGTCGAAGTTAATCTTATTTGTGTACGTAAGATGGTATCTGACATTTTTCACGTTTCTGTAGTTTGAAGTATTTTTATATTTCTGTAGGAAAACTGTGAAATCAAATTTGATCAACTTTTGTTTATGTAAATTTATTAAAAAACATCCATTGTTATCAATGAAAAATCTTTTTTTATCAATATATTTAAAAGTATAAATAGGTAAACATAAATTAAATCGATTAGAAAACTAACTTTATGCTATAATTCTTATTGAATAAAATTTATATCAATGACTTTGAATATTACCTTTTTATAAAAGATTGATTTCTTTACTTTGATAGACGAGAACACAAAGACTCATATCCTTCGCTGTATGTTTTCTTCTGGGATTGTTATGCTTTTGTCTATCAGCGATTTATATTCCCGTTTTATTACTTAAAGCAAGAAAATTTGCTCTACTTTATTCCTTAGGAAGTCTCTTCTTTTTAATGAGGTACATATATACATATTTAAAAAATAATATGAGATATATCTGTGAATATATAGAGAAGAATATCATATTTCTAATAAAAGATTTCTTCCAGCTTTTGTTTTTTGTGGGGATCAAGTTATATGAAATCATTATTCTTAGCTGAGAAGAAGTACTTTACCATATTGTACTTTGCAACATTAACAGGCACACTTTACTTTGCTCTGCATTTGCAATCGACTCCTTTGACAGTATTATGTGCTATCTTGCAGCTGATAGCTACATTGTCCTTTTTAATAAGTCATATACCAGGAGGTACAACTGGCCTTATGTTCTTTACAAGAATATTTAGATCATCTGTAAAATCAAGTTTACCTGTGTGAGAGATAACATTACTATGCTTAGAATTATGTTTCATAATAAAAAGAAAAACAATATTTCCATCTTTTGTAAAATTTTTTAAAGCATCGTATAAAGTTTATATTGAGAAAAATATGGATATTAAATGAATTATCATTTATCTATTATCTAGTTATTAAAATTAATACTGAGAAAACTAACTTGAATTCGTTTTCATACATCCAACACACAATTTACATGCTCTAATCTTATACTATGTATAATTTATATGTGTGAAAATGGGGGGTTACTGTATTTTTGTTACAATTTGTTAGTGAAATTTTTTAATTGAGTTAGTTATATTATTAGTAAATACAATTCTATTTATTAGTATAAGTAAATTGATAATGAAAAAGGTAGAGTTAATTCTTGTATATAATGTATGTAATAATTTACAATATATTTTTATTATTGTACATAATATTTTTGTTCTATTTTTCTTTTTATACAGAATTTATTTTTGACACTCAATTAGAGAGTTAACGACTATATTCCAATATTTGAAGCTATAGCACAAATTTCAGCTCCAAATATTAAAATTTATTTATTAATTAGTTGAGTGTCAAATACAACGTTTATTGACAATTTTCTAACATGAAATAAGACAAATATGATTATACTTGATTACCTTAGACAATTGGAAAACGAATTGTAATT
Organism: Mycetomoellerius zeteki; assembly: GCF_001594055.1. Classification (NCBI taxonomy): domain Eukaryota; kingdom Metazoa; phylum Arthropoda; class Insecta; order Hymenoptera; family Formicidae; genus Mycetomoellerius; species Mycetomoellerius zeteki. The sequence continues at coordinate 1,011,363 of NW_017256500.1, forward strand.
GTTATTTGAATCTTCAAAGCGATACAAATTCTTTATTTCCAATATTACATGAGTTATATCTTAGGATTTAATTTATATTTTTTATTCTTGTATTCATCACGGTAGAATGTTTTTCCATTCAAAATTCCTATACCACATGCAGGATCATACTGAGAATTGCACCCAGATCTCTCTCTCTCTTTTGTTCTTGCTGGACAATTATTCTACTACTAAACTGTCAAGTGCTTCTATCCTTTTTTCTTAGCAAATTTAGTTGCTTTTCTTCGTTTCTTACTTCCTTGTGTACATTTTATTTTTAATGATAAATAATTAGGTTGATCATTTCTGGGTCTTTTTAATATATTTTTTGTTTGCTTTGTTGAATCTACCTTATTTTTTAAATCATTCTCATCTGTATTTTTAGATTTTAGTGTACGTTTTTCTTCCTTGCTAATATTTACATATCTCTCATTCTTTGATGTACTTGCACAATTTTCATCCATGACAAAATCAAAATTACTATTTAAAGGAATAAAATCATCCGATTTTTGAGAGATTTGAGAACTTAATATGTTTGTTTGTTTCGTTGAATCTACCTTATTTTTTGTTAATTTTAATTCATTAAAAGATTGATTCTCTTCTATATTTTCAGATGTTAATATACACTTTTCTTCCTTGCCGATATTTATATATTTCTCATTCTTTGATAAAATTGCACAATTTTTATCATTGACAGTATCAAGATCACTGTCTGAAGGAATAAAATTATCCGATAGTGTTTGAGAGATTTGAGAACTTTTGTTGATTGCTGGCGGTACAAAAGCTCTTTTATCTCGTGAAGATCTGTATTTATACACATCTGCAAATACAACAACAGATTTTTCTGGCTTAGAAATATTTGGCTTTGTATCAGAATCCCTTTCTGTGATCTCTGCTTTATACATTGTGCTTTTATCAGATACTTTATCTGGTTGAAAACATTGAGACAAGCATTCTGGTGGTTCAAAGTCTTTAAAAGCCTCTGCTATAGATTTGTATATTGGATAGCAAACATTATTTGGACATTGCATTACCTCTTGCTGTAAGAAATAATAGATCTCTAAGAAATATTTACAAAAATATGTTTAAAATAATAAAATATTAATACCTTACCTTTAAAGCAAGAACTCTTGAGGGAAATCCCTTTTCTTTTGTGACTGTTCTCAGCATGGGCAGCATTAGAACAGGTATTTTTTTGTTCACTGCCATAGAAATAATATGTTTTATTAATATAAATGGATCAATATTAGCGTCTAATAAGACGCTACATACATTATCCTTTTCTAAGGCTCGAGTAACTTCATTAATACCTATAACCATGAATTTCCTAAAATTTATAAATCAGATAAAATAGCTAAATTTTTAACTATTTATAACTATATAATGCAAAAGGTACTTACAGTATATCTGGTTTTGGAGGTGCCTCTTCTAACATTTTTTTCCTAGCTAATGCACGATCTTTTTTTGTTAGGTTTTTAAGCATATCCTTAGAGATTTTACAATTAAATTTCTTTATTGATGGTAATATCCTATAAAACATTTCCACAATGATTAAAAATGATATTTTTTAAGATTATTTATGTTTTAAATCACATACTTACGTATTTAAGTTTGTCATCAACTCTGGATATTGATCTACATTGATAATTGGCCTAAGAAAACATTTTGCAAAAATAAGTTCAAACTGCAATCATCTTTAGTAAAATGTTAGCTTCAACAATGTTTATAAATAAATGTTCGTCTTTAAATATTTAATACTGTTACATCAAATTATTAAAACAAATGGAAAATGCTCCAAAATTAACATCATGTAAAAATACCAGAAATTCTGAGTAGGTTGTGCCAAAATATTCCGTAAACCCCTGATAGGCCCTGTTTTAGCTGATAAACTATGCCTCTGCTGCTTCTTTGTTAATACGGGTGTAGTCATGTTTATGTGATACTTGTTAATAATCCTTAAAAAAATACAGGGTTTATTTTCACTGATTGATCGCCTTTAGTCTTCTCTTGAGGTTACAAAGCTCCAATTCTAATATATTTTTACTTCTCAACTTTTTTTATCTTATATACCTTTCTTTTAAAAAGTCCAATAACAATTAGTTTCATCGAACTTTGCTGAAATTTTGCAACACTCGAACCGAAGCACAATTCACTTTGCACCTCATTCATGGTGCAGTCAGTGCAGATACATAACATATAAGGCCTGTTCTTTTTGGCTAAGCTTTTGTACCAGTTCATCTTTCTTCCTTTTCTCTTCAGAAAGAAAGAAGAGAAAGAAAGATGAACTGGTGCAAAAGTTCAGCCAAAAAGGACAGGCCTACAGATTCTACTATAATTTTGTCTCATAAAAGAAATATTTTGTTTGACACTTTTTTAGCTTATTTTTTACGAAGGTAAAAGAGCTGCTAAAGAACCGGATTTTGTAATTGACCTTTAAAACTGATCTGCGCAATAAATAAAATTATCTGCAATCCAGGTACGCTATAGTGCAGATCGAGAGAGATGAGAGCGAGAAGTGAGAAAGAACGATTTCATTTTGCTATCATAAAAGTGCTTCTGCAAGTGCAATAATACCTCGAGAATAGTCGAGAATAATTTTAATGTCATTCGATTTAATATAATGTGAGAGTTTGGTTCAATCTCTTTCAAGGAATATAAAAGATTGGAGGAGCAAATTGAATTCGTTTATAAAACAAGAGGTAATTATGAAGGAGACGGGCGACCTCACCGATTTTAATGAAATTAGGCTCATTCGACGCATTTTTGCATAAAACGAAAGAATCTGGCAGAAAAAAGCGTCGCTCTGCCCCACGAACAAAGATATTAAGCGTTTCACGACTATTTAGGTTAGGAAATCTGTCATATCGACTCGATATAGGCTGCGGTCCACTTGACGCTACAAACGCTTCGAAACGTTTGAGCGACCAATCAGAACAAAGAATTTTACGAATTGATTAATCAAAGAATGGCTGCGTTCAGCAGAACGTTTGTTTTGCAACTGTTGGAAGTTTCCTTCGCGCTAATTGGATCATACTTTTAGATCTAGAAGAATGGTCCTATCTCAGCAGACAATCATAAAACGGTTGCCTAACCGCGTGGAAGTTGTAGCCTAGACAGTGTCCGTTTGGAATATTTTTAACTCATGAAGACAGTCTTCTGCTAGATTCTTCCGTTTTATGCAAAAACGCATCGAATGAGCCTAATTTCATTAAAATTGGTGAGGTTTCCCGCCTCCTTCGTAATTACCAGTTGTTTGATATAAGATAGATAATACATAAAATATGTTGTATATCTTTAGGAATTAATTACCCAAGTAGCAAAGCGACGTCAAATGACGTCTTAATAACGTTTTAATGACGTCTTTAACGCCAATAAGATGTCATTAGAACGTTGCCTTGCTCTATCTGGGTAGTTTAGTTATCTCACCTCTAATATTGATAAAATATTTTTAAATAATAGCTGTAGTTTTTAAATTACGTATTTTTATATTTATTTCTTTAATAATAAATGAATGTACATCAATAATGTTTCATGTTATATATAATCTTTTCGATATTTTGCTTTCAGATAAAATCTCATGCATATACTGTAATTATAAATTTTTGTGGCGATAATTATAAATTACAGTATGAGTAAAAACATAGATGTTTTATCAGAAGAGATTGATGAGTTAATGTTACGTAAATTAGAACTAATAGAGGAAAAAGTTCATGGAAATATTCAAATGGAAACATTGCTGAAGGATGGCCACATCGAGCTGGCAAAAGCAAAATATATTCGTGGAAAGGAGAATATCGGTATGTTACAAGTTCCAAATAGCGAAGATACAGTGACATCCTTGTTTGATTTGGAGACTAAAACAATAAATGAGGATAATGATACTGAGCCATGTTTTGACATCAGTTTTAAAAAATTAAGCGATGACGCAGATGGACCAAAAGATCCTATAAAATGGTTTGGTGTATTGGTTCCACAAAACTTGAAAAATAGTCAGAAGCGTTTCCAGGAATCCATCTATCTTGCTGCAAAGATAGCAAATACACAGGCAGAGCTTATTTCTGTACTCTCCAAGCTGAAAATATTATGTATTGAAAAAGATAGTTTATGTTCTCCAAATAGTATTAAAACTTAAGCGATAAACAAAGATTTTCTAATAATTTCTAAAAATCTTTGTTTATCGCCTCTGTTATATAATTTTTCTGTTATATAATTAAAGTTTAATACCTACGGAAGTAATGAATGCTAAGTTACGTACAAATTTGATTCATGATATGAAAATATTTAATTTTTAAAATATATTTATAATATGTTAGATATTGGTCATGTTCAGCAGACTCAACTGTTGCGGAGCAGATCTGTGAGCGCTTGGTGTAGTTCTTCTAGATTATCCAATAACAATGAGCGCTCACAGATCCATTCTGCGACAGTTGTGTCTGCTGAATGCGACCATTAAAATTGCACGCACCAGTTATAAAATATTTATTCTAACGTATATAAATATTATGTATGTAAAATTGACTGTAATATATATCGAATTTTGTTTATACATAATCATATTTTTTATTTTCTTTCCTCACATATACACAACGCTATCATATAGACGTTCTAAAAATTACATTACTAAAAAATGTTTGTTTATCAGTAGAAAATATACTGAATTTCATTATATTAATATAATTATAAGCGCGTACATTTAAATCTCTAATCAGATATTTAAAAAATTTATTTATAAATTAAGTAAAAAATATATATATCAATTAATTAAAAATTAGAATTCAATCGAGACAAAATAAACTAAAATTAGATTTATCTAAATCAGAGCAGGTAGGAACCAAACTAAAAATCGGCCGAAATGTGCAACTAAATCTCAGCTCTGATCTAAATGATCAAATTATAATCTGCAATCAGAACAAAAAGATTATAATTATTTGATCGATTAAAATCTTGAGGATTGGCAGCTCATGGTGGAAGTAAAGGTGCATTCACATGCAAGCGTCAAGTAGCGGAAGCAGCAACCAATTAACGAGGCGATTAAAAATCGCCTGGTTGCTGCTTTACAGTGGCGTAAAAAAATGTTTTTTTTACACCATTGCCCGTATTGCTGGATTCACACTGCATCCGATTTTCGTCGTACGACGTTCTGCAACCAATCAGAAAACAGGATTCCGATGAATTTTCCTTCGTATTATCAGAATCCTGTTTTCTGATTGGATAAAAAATTCATCGGAATCCTGTTTTCTGATTGGTTGCAGACCGTCGTATGACGAAAATCGGATGCAGTGTGAATCTAGCAATAGTCCGGTCTTATGCGGGGTCTACAATAAAAGTCGTAGCGGTCGTAGGGTCTTAAGGTCGTAGAAAATTGACCAATTACAGCTGATTATTCTTCTCATATTCGACTGTGATTGGTCAATTTTCTACGACTTCTATTGTAGACCCCGCATTACGGCCACATTATAAACCAGACTTTCTTCTTCTAAATTTGTACAAACGCGTATTGTATGTACGCGATAGAAAGTACCGGTTCCCCATGAGGCATACTTTTCGAGTTGCGTAGGTTACGAAAACCAATCGTAAATTCGTTTAGCATTTCTGTTAGAGTGTACAACAGAAATTCTAATCAGCAATTGGATGGTTGCATTAGTTCCGCATTTCTCTAATCTTCCGCGAAATACGCCCAATGTGAATGCCGGCTTTCAGAATGGCGTATTCTAGTAAATAAAAAATAACGTATTCTAGTAAATTACTAGAATACGCAGGTTGCGCTTACGCAGATTACGCCGCATGTGATGGCACCTTTAAAGCAACCAATCAGCGCTATTTCGAATAGCGCTGATTGGTTGCTTCAATGACGCATTCTCTATTCCGCAGTTTTTTTTCCGCACCATGTGATTTCACCCTAATTCGCGTTTTCTCCGATAGAGGTCGTCTCTATCAACTTAACGGTTAGAATAGGGGCGATTTTCAAAACTCCGACGCGTACCATGTTATCCGTGTGGCTCCAACTGCTCGAACGTTCCATTGAACCTATTGAACCGTTTGTGTGTACTATTAGAGAATTCTAGTACTACTGATTACGACAAACGGATTGCTGAGAGTTACAGGCCGATAACATGTTAGCAGAGTGATAGTTCACGAAAGAAACAACAAAAAAGTATAAGAACGATGTCATTGTCACTTTTGGCAACTTACGACGAGCTGGTGAGATGTACGAACGTCTTGTTAAATGGAGCCTGCGAAGAAGGTTCGTTAATAATCATATATGATCGATATTAGTTGTTATTTATTCTCTTAACTTTTCTTGTAATAGTCTTGATCGACTTTTCTAAAATAATTATAAAATTGCTACATTGGACTGTACTAAAACTTTCCTTCTCATTTTAATCAAATTTTAAATCTGTATACCTATTTCATCTTCAAAAACAGTATACATAGTTCAGTTATAAAAATAAATCTATTATATAGATAAATTATAGATATAAATGTGTTGCTTCAATATTGTTCTATATAGAATTCCTACGATTTGCTTTAAATCAAGAAGAGATGAGACAGAAATGGCTGGCATCAGTGCAAGAATGTCAACGACTCCATTCAGCTTTGGATAAGGCTCATGCTGAAATTGCAGGTCTTGAGAGAAAATTGCGTCACGCAAGAAGAAACTTGGAAGAAGAGAATCATAAACGTCGTGATGTCGAGGATCATAGAGATTATTTAGTAACTGATACTTTTTTTATTTCTAAGAATACTTTAACTTTTTTTAATCTCAATTATTCATACTTATATCTTTTCCAGAAAGGACAAATTGATACAGCCAGAGATTTACTATTTAATGATAGAGAGAAATATCTAAATCATGAAACTAGAGAGAAATTACAGTTTCTTAATAACACTTCATTGAATCGTCAAAGTAACACACATATTCAAGACGTACCGATTGAAAAGTAAATATAAGCATCTTAATTTATACTCAAAGACTGATAATTACATTGGATTATATGACAATGTTATATTATATTATTTTAGGCTTAACACAATAGCAGAATTGAATTCTACTGGCTCATTATTGAGTGACCTTAATTGTTTATCAAGATCAGATGATGATTTTGAGACCAGTGCTATTTTGCAAAGTCAGACAAGACGAGAATGGAAAGAGCATCGCCCCAGTAGCGAATATTCCAGAAAACCTTGTCGCAATACATTGCACAAAGCTGTAGAATTAAACTCCTCTGATAAAATAGTAGCGACTACTACTGTAGTTATGCCAAAGGATGGTACAATTACTGCTTCATCCACGATCGAGGCTATACCCGGTGATGAAAACGCAGATCCCCAGATTCACACACATAATTCACGCAAACGACGTAAAAGTAGTACAGAACACAACAAATCAAAATTATCACATTTAGATGTAAACAAAATGCCAATTGATACAGCGGTACTTTACTAAATCATAATTCAATTGCCTTATATTTGAAATATATTCATAGTTAAAAAATAAGGGAACAATTTTTTTTTATTTTTAGCCATCAGCACCAAAGGCTGATATTCTTACAACTTCAGACTCAGAGGATGTTTACAAACCAAGTCCAAATATTGGTGGCTATACCATGAATTTAAAAATGTCTAGAAGTCATCATTTTGTAACAAAAACTGTGCTTAAGCCAGAAAACTGCACACATTGTGGGAAAAAGTAATTTTATTCAACTACTACATGAACATATTAAAAAGCTTGTAATTAATTTCATAAGATTTGCTATGGATAAGGAAAAAAATTTTAATGTCTTTTCATTTATTAATAGAATTCGATTTCCACATACGCTACTGAAATGCAAAGATTGTAGAGCTGCAGCTCATGCCGAGTGTAAAGGTTTAGTACCATTACCATGTATCCCAACAGGAAATACACCTACATTACGTGGTATACCCGTAAGTATCGTTATTATAGTTTCTATGTCAAAATATTCCAGCGTCAATATATCTTGACTAAATGTCATTTTCATGTACAGGGCACTATAGCTGATTACACACCTATAACACTACCTATGGTACCTTCCATAGTAGTTCACTGCATTAATGAAGTTGAATTGCGCGGAATGAACGAGCAGGGATTATACAGAGTGAACGGAGCAAAGGTAGATGTCAAATGTCTCCTGGAGAAGTTTTTGAAAGGCAAAGGCGCCCCGAATCTTTCTAACGTCGATATTACGACCATCTGTTCTACCTTAAAAGATTTTCTCAGGTACGTTACCCGAAATATATTCTGTACATAAAGGGGATGCAATATATATATTTATTTGAATTCATATTTTATAGAAACTTACGTGAACCGCTGATCACTGTCGGTTTGTTGGGAGATTTTATTCGTGCGACACAAAAGACAGATAAACAGGATGCTGACGCCGCTCTTTATCAAGCAATATCAGAACTGCCACAACCGAATCGAGATACTTTAGCCTTTTTGATATTACATTTACAGAGAGTATCGAGTAGCACCGAATGTAAGATGCCCATTAGTAATCTCGCCAAGGTCTTTGGACCAACTTTAGTCGGTTACATTTCCAAGGAACCATCTATCAACGATATTCAACATCAAGTTGCGGTAAGAAAAATTTCTAAATGCGCCATTATGACTGATACGGGAAATATATTGTAATATATTTTACGTTCTAGATAGTAGAGAGTTTACTTCAAATTCCATCCGATTATTGGGCAACTTATGTGAACCCTACAAACTCGAATTGCATTTCTACCCCAAGATCGGGAGAATTAAAACATACACCATCCACAGAATCACTTTTCAAGCGTAGTATCTCACGCGGTTTCTTCAATACTCCTGTCACTTCTAGGTGAGTAGCGCATAAATAATAATTGCATCTTACCTATATATTTTCCTTATTTCATATTTCACTTGTATTTACAGCCGCACTTTAATGAGGAGAAACAAGAAATATTTTGCTACACCGCCATCTAGAGTAGGATACTAATATATAAGCAAGTTTATACATTTGTTACATTATAATAACAATTTATACACAGAATTGTTTGGCCTAATATTTAACATGCCTATATGTATTCTTTTGTAAATACACTGAAATGCAATAAACATCGTGATTTATATTTATCTCTTAAAGTAAATCAACAATCTAATTTAATTTACAATGTTTTCCCTCTTTTAATAAGGAGTACTTATTAATTTAATATGTATATGTCCAATCTCCTATAAGATTTTTTCTAATATACAGGGTGTCTCATAACTCACCTGACAACGCTCGTGGGCAGGTAGAGCGGACTAAACTGAGTCGAAAAGTCCTCTACTATTTTGTAATTTTCGCAATAGTTAACAAGATATTAATTACTAAAAATTGCCGAATATTGGTCTTCAATAATTTTTTTCTCAAATATTATCAATTTTACAAAAAAACTGCAAGAAACAAAAATTGTTTATTTTCTTCTCATAAAGTTCTGAGAATTTTTTCAGAATTTTTTCAGAATTTTTTAATACCAGATTTTCATGATAGTAAAAATAAGAAAATGCAGTACTAAAAAGTTGATAAAAAATTCTGAAAAAATTTTTAGAGTTCTATGAGAAGAAAATAAACAATTTTTGTTTCTTGCAGTTTTTTTGTAAAATTGATAGTATTTGAGAAAAAAATTATTGAAGACCAATATTCAGCGATTTTTTGTAATTAATATCTTGTTAATTATTGCGAAAATTACAAAATAGTAGAGGACTTTTCGACTCAGTTTAGTCCGCTCTACCTGCCCACGAGCGTTGTCAGGTGAGTTATGGAACACCCTGTATATAATAATTATCTTAAGCTTTTATTTTAATACTGATATTTAAATAAAATATTGAAATCAACACAAAATCTAATTAATATTTAGAATATAAGTAGTTAATATTGTTATTCAACTTATTCAGCACTGAAATCTATATTTATAACTATATATATTTATTGTGCTATAGTGTTGGTGAAGCAGATGCCGCATTTGAGGTTGGAATCAACGGTGTAATCCTCAAATTTGAATTGCGTATATTATTGATCGTATGAATTTATGTTCGCGTATTTTTATGTAGAGAATTCACAACGAAATCTGATTTCTCTGAAGTTCGAAGATAATTATTCATCATTTGTAGTTACAAATATATAGCAAAATGAGCGTGCGTTCTTTATTAAGGTTATGCTCCACCGTCAGAAACGTTAATTTTGATAAATGCAGATTTTACTGCAGCAGAAATGTATTGAAGCTTCACGAAAGGGGCATGTACGAGGATATATTTCCCGATACTAGTACGTAAGTATACTGAATTATTTTTTGTGTTACTGAATATTATAAAAATTTTTATAATGCATTACACATCTCTTAATACTTATATCAATTTACATATCTTATATATATTTTTTAATAGAAACGAAATAGTAGATTTACTGAACAAATCATCCCAATGTGTCTATGCTGGCTTCGATCCAACAGCAGACAGTTTACATGTCGGCAATCTACTTATCCTGATGAATCTTTTACAATGGCAAAGAGCAGGACATCAAGTTATAGCTCTAGTTGGTGGAGCTACCGGTTTAATAGGTGATCCTAGTCATAGAAAATCTGAACGCATTGAAATAGAAAGATATGTAATTGAAGAGAACATCAAATCTATCACGAAGAACATAGAGACCATATTTAATAATCATAGAGATTACTTTTGGAAAAACAAGGAAACGGCACTGAAGCCTCTAATTGTAGTAAACAATTTGGATTGGTATACAAATGTAAATGTCATTGAATTTATCAAAAATATTGGAAAGTATTTTCGGATGGGCACAATGCTAGGTAGGTCTTCTGTCCAGGAACGATTAAATTCTGAGACAGGGATGAGTTTCACTGAATTCTCATATCAAGTATTCCAAGCATATGATTGGCTTCAATTGATGAAAAATTACAAGTGTCGCTTCCAAATTGGTGGCAGTGATCAGATGGGTAATATTATGTCTGGATACGACTTGATTACAAAAAGTACACGAAAACAAGTTTATGGTATAACGTTGCCACTCATAACAGCTGAAGGTGGAAAGAAATTTGGGAAGTCTCTTTTAAATGCAGTGTGGTTATCTTCAACGAAATCCTCAAGCTTCCAACTGTATCAATATTTCATCAGAGCTAAAGATTCCGACGTTGAAAAATTCTTAAAACTATTCACATTTATACCATTGAATAAAATTACTGAAATTATGAAGAATCATATGAACGATCCAGAACAGAGAAAAGCACAGAAATTATTAGCGGAGAAAGTTACACTTTTAGTACATGGAGGTAATTTTTATAAAAAATTATGTCATTGTTATTATTTATTGCATACTGTTATTTTTTGCAGAGGATGGACTATTGGCTGCAAAGCGTGCATCTGCAGCATTGTATGATAAATCAATTGAATCATTGGTAAGATTAAATGCATCGGAACTAACAGATGTGTTTGAAGGCGCAACTATAGTGGATGTCATATCTGAGTCAGGAATTACGATATACGAGCTAGCAAAAAAGGCAAAATGCTTTAAAACTGATCATGATGCTGAACGAATCATAACAGCAGGCGGATTTTATATAAATTATCAAAGAATTACTCATTTAAATGAGGTAATTGTACCTGGCATTCATATATTAAGCAATAATCTATCATTGCTGAGAGTTGGTAAAAAGACGTATCATATAGTTCGATGGCAATAAGATAACAAAAAAATATGTACAGATATATAATAAACAATATTTTAATACTCTAAAAGTTTATGTAATGATTATAAATGCAACAGTCTCCTCTTTTAACACACACGAATATCATTATGGAAAACTTTTATTAGATAATTTACAAACTATACATATATATACAATATAAATATTTTTATATTCCTCGCTTTGTTCATGCATACAAAATGCATTTACATTTTGTGATTTTCCTAATTATTATATATATCCCACATAGATATGTAACCATCTTTGCCAGTCGCTGCCATTAAACATTTAGTATCGTAAGCCTCGACTTTACATTGTGAATAAACAATGTCATATACACTTGCTCTGTGTTCTTTTAATATCGCAAGTGGCCGTAATTTCTTCCAAGAGAACAACATCATACGTCCGTCCCAACATCCGGCCGTGACGATCTTTTTATCTGGCCTTACCGAAAGAATAGATATGCCAGTAACATGTTCCAAGGATCTCGTATATTTGTGGGATAAAGTATGATTCGGCAACATCTTGAAAATCTAAAAATTTATAAACATAATTTACCAACACCAGAATCATATCTTGTTCCAGACAGAGTTATAAAAATCAATTTTTGTAGTGTACCTCCAATTTTTCTGATGCACTGCCAAGGATGCCTTGCATCAAAGAAGCGTCAAAATCAAAAGTCATTGGATATTGTTCCACAGCAAGAGAACTAAGAACATCATTCTTTCTCATATCCCACAATAATAGTTGCCCACCCTCATAAGCAACTAGAACAAAACTATTCACATCCACCAATGATTTCATCGCCATTACTGTACCTAATTTATTACCGTAGGACAGTTTGGATGGATCTAATGTCGATTCTACTTTGAATGTTTTTAATGATAATGTCCCTACTACAGAACAGTCAAGTGGAATCAGCACTGCATCGTTCTCGGGTAATAATTGAGATCTGTGATACAAAATATTCATGTTAATTTTAACAGACTTATTTATTAATACACTTATAACTGATTTATTTGTTAACGTACCTGCAAAAACTGCAATATTCATAATTGGTGCTTTTATCTAGTATCCAGTTTGATTCATTCATTTTGTACACATCAATCATTCCATGTCTTCGTTGCACTATCAAGTCAGTCTCGTTAGTTATATGTAAATTAAAACACGGGCTACATCCATCTGATAATTGATATTTTATCCTGTTTGTCTACAATATAATAAAAAGAATTTAATTCTTTTTAACAAATTTCAACGTTCTTTTCTGCATGCTTATGTTAAGAATACAATATTCCTCTCGCATGTTGTATAAATTATTATTAAATAATCCTCTGAGCTGATGCCAAAATCTGTAACACAGTTATATTGATACTAGGTGTATCAGATCCTTTTAATATATGTTGATTAAAAGACATTAATTAATTTCAAAGAACCAAAATAATTTCTATAAAAAAGGATGAATACTAAGTTTATTTTAATAAGAACAATCTAAATTTGTAGATGTAACATAAACAAAATTGAATTGACAGCTCCGGAGGATTAAATCGAATTATTTAAACTGTTAAAAAGAACAATGTTTACCTTTAAATCCCAAATGTGAACTGTGCCTTTTCCATCACCAGCATAGAGACGCTCGACATCAGAGTTAATCGAAAATAACAAACTGTGCACATTTTCGTCCATGTCGCCACGCAATAAAAATTTTGGGTCCGGAGGTCTCGACATCGTTGGAATCTTGTTTTTTTTTTCATTAAAATATCACATACAAAATCCAAGAGAGTCTACAATGTATCCGACATACCAAGATAATGCATCTATTCGCAATATATCTATATAGGTTATCTCATTGTCTGATGACAAAAAGTTTCTCAATCCGCTCTTGAATAATCACACGGAAATATAAAATAAAATCGACTCCTCCTCCGTGTTATTCTTTGTTTTCTTCCGCCGCAAATTACCACTAATTATTTGTTGTATTTGAATTTCATAATACTTGTCAGGGCGCTGTAAACAGCTGTGAGCTGTAGAGAGTGTGGAGTGCAGAGGTGTAGACTGGTGTAGAGTCGCCACTCATGAAACTTGAAACTGTCAAATCTGATAAAAAAAACTTGTGCGCCGAGAAAATAGAGAAAGCATCTTCTTTGATTAAAAAAAAAATGACTTTGTGATAACGACACAAAAATGTTTTACTAAACACAAAATTACTTCCTGTAACATCACTATTCAACAGCGACGAAATGCAAGATCTGTATTTTTTTAGTGCTGCAATATCGGCGATTGTTATTTTACTTGTCGCATTTATTGTGATTGTGTTTAATAGGTAAATAACATGTTTGTCAATAATATATATGAATCACACATATGTGAAATTATTCTATTAATTTTTTCGCAGCATTCTGTGGGTGTTCATCGTGATTAGCATTTACGTACTTGTCAGTTTTTACGCTGTTCAGTTAGTACAACGTGTTGACAGTTTACTGACGAGGTACAATATTATGAATGAACAACGCATTCACGGTTTGCTGATGAGATTCAATATTATAAGTGACAAGTTTATTGCAAGATACGAAATTAAGGATTCATGCAGCGTCTGCAGCAAGAATACTTGCAAAAGGCATAAATTGTTGCCGCATTCGACCAAGGTCAAAGTACCAAAAGACTTTGATCATGCATTGGAGCAAGTAATTAATAATTATACATTTATGCATAATTCACTGTCACTATTCTATATTTGTTGGCAAAAAGTATATAAATCTATTGTCTTGTAGCTTCTGGAAGAGGTACTCCAAATGTATGTCTGTACTTGGTACTCGGATATTACAGCTAATGAAGCTTTCATACAACAACTACGTTTAGCTATAACAACAGCAGCAAAGAATATTACTATTCGATTATTACGTGCAGACACAGCAACCCTCGCCTTTGATGGCCTGATTCCTTTGGCCATACAACACGCTCAAGATTGGAAAGCATTGCTCAAAATGCCCATATCTGAAATTGAAATGCCCCAAGATTACATTGGGAGTTGTTTGAGCTCTAAAATTCATCCAGCTGCTTATGCAAGAGAAGCTGAGTTGAATTATTTACGGGGTCTAGTCACCGCACTGTTACCACATTTATTACCTGCCATACATGTCTCAACAAATAATAAAGTAATGTTCTTTCAAAATTCACTCTAGCTTTTATTATGTAGCATATATAATATATTTATGAATTTGAGAGATTAATTATGTAGACACAAGCAATTATGTAACACTTCATATGCTTCTTTTAGTTTGTATGTATTTCTAGGTAATACTTCGAGAAATTTTGGCAAATTGGGTACTACTGCCAGCAATTGATGCACTGGCGGATCCAGAAAATATAAATATGCTGGTGACATTATCAACTCACCGTGAGACTACTCTATCTAACGCTGCAGAGACTATTACTGTACCAATACTTCAATCTTGGGTGACACTTCCAGCAATGCATTCACATATTACACACAGTTGCTTCAAACCATCTTTAAATGAAATTCTGAATGATCCTGAACTGTTATATA
The DNA here is from genome assembly GCF_001594055.1 of Mycetomoellerius zeteki. Taxonomy (NCBI): domain Eukaryota; kingdom Metazoa; phylum Arthropoda; class Insecta; order Hymenoptera; family Formicidae; genus Mycetomoellerius; species Mycetomoellerius zeteki. Next base: position 1,026,649 of record NW_017256500.1, read on the forward strand.
TGTTTATGCAACACATCAAAGAATCAGGACCCATGAATCTTCTTCAATTTTGTTTAGATATTGGTATATATATTAAATTTTTGATATATTTTAATATAAATTTTTTAATAATATATAATTTATTTTTTAATAATTATAATTTATTTTATTTACTTTTAAATGATCTCAGCAAACGTATGTTAAATCCAGAAATGTCGACTATTGCTGAAAAAAATTTATACATAGATGTTCGGAATATGTACAAGATGTATCTTGATCCCGATGGTTCAGAATATTTATATTTACCATTGCATATATCAAAAGGCATACGACAAAGTAAGTAATTTAAAAATTTATAAATAAATAATTTCAGTTTCAAATACATATATATATATATATATATACACATATACATGTTTATTTCCAGTATTAGAAGGTGGGCCAGAAAAAATTCAAGAACTAAGAACATCACGGCCCTTCTATCAAGCTCATCAAGAAGCACACGCACTCCTAGAAACTACTTGTTTGCCATCATTCCATCATAGTTATCAAGTAAATGACTTAATTTTCTTCCTATATTACATATTTAATATTTAAAATTTTGAATACATTAAATATTAATCCTCAATATATTAAATTTTTAATAATGAAATTTTATATTCTAATAATAACTACTTGTGTGCTGTATGTTTCAGTTATATAAACTCTTGTGCGGTCACTTGTCTGAACAAACGAAACCTACTACAGCAGCTAAGTAAGCTCCTAAAATGTACACACATCCATGTGTTTTTAAATTCTTTAAAAATATCATTTTTCAACATTTTAATTTGGCTATTTTTATGATCACTTATTTTTTATTGCATGTATAAGTTGCATAACTATACTTTATATTATAGTTTATATTATAGTCCATTATAGTATAGTATAGTATTATAGTTTATATGTCTGAAATTAAGTATGAAATAGAACAAATGGCAATTTCTTAATAATATTTTTCAATGAATATAATAAATAAAATATACACTATATTTTATAAATTTAGATATAATTTACATATGCTAGTTTTCAATAAAATTTTCATAATTATAATAATTGTATGAAAACGTATATTTGATTATAGTGCAAGAGGAGGTACATCTACTTCTCCTATGCGATTCCATAATCAAGTAGGTAAGGTCGATGGCATTTTACGTACGACTGCAATCGATGGTACTCCGTTTCAACTACAGGACGTCTATCCAGTTGAAGAAATAGATTGTACAGCTCGAGCGTATAATGAAATCAAAGGCTTCGGCGATAAGAGTCATCGCGACTTAACAACGTGGCGAGTTGACGTTCCTCATGTAGACGGCGGTGGCATGCAACCAGTATACATGATTGCCATTCATAGCGTGGCAGAGGCTAAATCGTGGACAGTCTTGCGACAAGATCAAGATTTCTACACTTTGCGGACACGACTTATCGAATTCCACGGTGACAAGGAGTTGAATGACTCACCATTACCATCGCGCAAAAACCCGCACTTGCCCCTCACAGCTAATCGTCAACGTTACGAGGAGTTTCTGCAGAAGTTGTTGTCCAAACCGATGTTAAGAAGCAGCGAGCTCCTTTATACCTTTCTTACGACGCCAAACTTGAAACCGTATTTCGCGAACTACAGTACGCCCGACATTGGTATTCTTTACCAGAATATGGCTTATAAATTGCGGAAGGAGAAGGGACAGCACCTCGATAAATTCATGAGTACCTTCTTAGCGTCTACAAACACGAAGTACGAACACATGGATATGGGTGTTGAGCCATCGAGCGAGCATCTTGGTGAAACGGAGAGCAAAGGAAGAAAGCTGATAGATGATGTATTTGGCAATAATCTGAATCTATCAGTTACTTTCCAAAATTTGCCGTGCAGTCTACCACAGCGTGATCACATGAAAGGTGCAAGTTTATGCATTATAGAAGCTCGTAAGTTCAAAGCTATCTCTTTTATATCATATGCGTTCATGATTATCTATGACGATTGTTAAAAATAATGTTATGTTACAGTTGATGGTCTACTAAATTTACCTTCGATTATTTCACGACTCTTCTGGATGTTAGCCTTTTTATTGCGTAAAAGAATAGACCCTTATGTGAACGCAATATTCTACAACACTCTGATTAAGCTTCTAAGTGGTGGCCGCGCTTCCATCGTTGTTAAACTTCTACATGCGAAAATAGTAGGCAAGAATTATATGAGAGACTTTCCCTCGCAAGGAAAATGTCGAAATTACTACGAAACGGCGAAAGAGGGACTGCATTCCTTATGGTGGTTAATGATATTCCCCAAGCCTTGGAACAATCTAATGAATTCTCTCTTAGATCCTTTACAAAACGCGCCATTCAATAAACATCTAGCATATCTTTTACTAGATCATCTCCTAGTAAATCTTTTTCCAGAAGTGACTGTATAATATTAGGATCGTTTTTTGACAACCCCATGAAAATATTATAAATATTGTATATATAATGTTAATTCTCTATAAAGCAATTTACGTATATATATTTCTCCTTGTACATGTAATATAATAACTTTGTAAATAAAAATTCTTATTGAGCTCTATCAAAAAGTATTACATATAAAGACGAAGGTGATAATTAAATATTCTTGCACGCGATAAAAAAAAATAATAAGCACAATAAATAACAAAATTCATTATGATGGGAATAGACATTGGAATAGATCGCACATTTTTGCATGATACAAAAATAGTGGTAAGCGTAATAAGTGAAATTCATTGTAATGAATAATATATTTGAATAAACCGCGTTTCTCCATCACGTGACGCTTAATCGGTAAAAAGTATGCTCATTGTATTCTGATAGATTGGTAGACGATAAGATCATTCTCTTCTGTAAATTTGATCGCATGTTAAAAATATAGATACGATGACTTTCTTTAACGATTTTGATTGAACAACAGTAGTATAAAAAGCTAGCAAATATCTTTAATTTATGAATTTTGTACTCATATGTATATTATATATATTTAATGGGTATAATATACACGATATACATAATATACATGATATTTATGTAATTTACTTTTATCTTTTAAAATTGTTTCGTATATAAATTCTTATAGTTTGCAGAACAATTGATAATCTCGAAGTAATTCAAACGTACGTTGTACGCAGATAGTTTCAAGAGTTTTCCCAAAGTTAATAATATTAATAATATATAAAATTTATAAAAATTTATAATATATACGTAGTGTTTTTAATAAATACTCTGATGTATGTAAAAACGTAAAATTGCTTTGTATATAAAAAGCGTAAGATTCTTCATATCACGCGGAATTTTTACTCGCTAAGATTTGAATTTATGGCAACACTTTCATTGACCTCCTCTCAATTTCCATATCTATACATATCCTCGAAATTAATAACAACTAAGTAACATCATTATATATATTATAGAATATGACTTTACAGACGTTTTTGCTATTCGGTAATACATTCGACTTTTACTATCACGATAAAACAATTTATTACAATTGTAAGATCGTGATCACGTGACTTCCGTGCGAGTATAATCGCTAAAACTGATTACCTAAGAATTCTCCGAGAAGCCCCGGATTGATTTCGGTTCTCCGAAAAGGTAAAGACGTCGAGAATGAACGACGGAATAGGATTGGGGACCACCGCTCGCAGGCAAGCGAGTGAAAAGCGGAACGATATGGGGGGGAGGGCGAGTGCAAAGGGTGATGAGGGGAAGGAGGACACAGTAGCGGCAGACTGGCTGGTGGAGCAAGTCCGAGGTAGTGTGAGCGAGGGACGATGACGTCTTCAGCGAGAGGAACAAGGACGAGGAAGTTTGCGCAGGAACGTCGCTGCGATAAACCTTGCGAGGGGGATACGTTCCCGTGGGAGGTACGAGTTTTTCATTATCTCCGTGTTTTACATCGCACGGAAGCATTTATACAATAATGAATGGATTTGTATATTTAATAAATAGAATGGGATAGAATTTATTCACTTTAGCATATGTAAGCCAAAAAGGACATTTAACAAATAATATATAAATAAATAAATTCTCATATGAAAATCAGATTAAGTAGAATTTTTCGTCACCCCGTCGCTCGATTCAGATGATTTCCGTTACTCCAGTGTGATTTTAATCAAGAAAGCAATGTAAATAGACTGCTAATTTCAATTTATTGTATTATTCAATATTATATGGTATACTTTGCAGCGAGAGATGTATATATATATATCCTCTAAAACACTTTTTAGAGTGAATCTCACTTTAAAAAATAAAATCTAACTTTTAGGTCCGATTCTATCAATGTAAGATTAACTTTAATCTCGGTTTATAATTCTTGATTTTTTTCTAATTTTATAAATTATAAAATGGTAAATAGTAGTAAAGGTAAGTTAAATTAACCGAGATTAAAGTTAATCTTACATTGTGGTGGAATTAGACCTTAAAAATGAAAATTAAACCACTCTTTCTTAAGACTGGCTCAGTCTTCATTCTTTAGACTGAGAATTCCACTCGAAAGAATTTAAAGAGTCGGAACCACAAAGTATTAGAAAGGAGTAAAATCTCTGCTTCTGAAAACGGTCCGCGTTTCGATTTTCAATATGGCGTCAGAAGTGACCAACACTTTCCGGTTTGTGACGTCGCATCTGTGCACTGCACAGCACTGCTCGTCTTACAACAGACAATAAGGGCAGAACACAACAGTTTTATAATTGCTACCGAAATAGGACCATTTTTTTAGATATAAAAATATAATCTAATTAGCGCGAAGAAAATTTCCAACAATTCCAAATAAACGTTCTGCCGAACGCAGCTAAGGTTTCAATCAAGATACATACGTGTTTTGTGTTCAAAAATATTACAAAATCGTCAAAACAATTGGACACCTCAAACATTGGACTCAATCCTGTTGTCATCCTGGTAGGTGAAAGGTGCCTTTTCTAGTATCTACCGTATCAAAACAATTGGGCGTCAAAAATAAAAATTTTTTTAAAGCATCCAAAGTACGTAAGAAAATATTTATTACATTTTGTGAGGTTATGTGCGACATATTGATGAATCGACCCCCTTGATCAAAAAATAGTCGTCTGCTGCAAGACGAGCAATGCGCAGACGCGACGTCACAAACCGGAAAGTGTGGATCGCCTCTGGCGCCATATTGATAATCGAAACGGGGAGTGAGGACCACTTTTCAGTCTCTCAGTCTATGGAGATGTTACTCTTTATTAATACTCCGTAGTCGGAACGTAGATAAAGATAATTTTTCAACAAGTACACATATCGTGTTTACATCGAAATTGCCGAGAAAGACCGTACGTTCAGGTCATACTTTGTGGTCCATTGTATGTACATGCTACGTTTACACCGTGCATTTAGGCCGCGACCTATACGATAGATGTCCTTGTTTATCTTGTAGGTTAAACAAAGACACCTATCGCATAGGTCGCGGACTAAGAGCACGGTGTAAACGTAGCCAATCATACCCCAGTTAAATACCAACTAAAAGTAACACAAAATCGACGTTATAATTTCACCGTCAACAATGTAACTGTTACGTAACGCACCTGTTATACTACGTTTATATTGTTGAATGCTCTTTAAATTCTTTAGAGTGATATCTTACTCTAAAGAATGAAAATTGAGTCAATCTTAAAAAATAATAAATCAATATAAAATTAACTTTGATCTCAGTTAAATTACTCTTTACCTTTTTCTAATTAAATTGAGATTAAAGTCGATCTTTCATTGGTGAAAAATCGGTCTAAACCTTTAGAATAAGATTTCACTCTTTAGAGTGAGATTCATTCGAAAATTTTAGAGGATGAAATTATAACGTTGACGTTATGTTACTGTTAATTGATATTTACTGAGACATCGGTCCATGAACCATTGGACCAACGCGGAGCAAAAGGGAGGGCGGAACGCGCGGTGGATGCGGCCGAGCGTGGAATGCACCGGGACTGCGGGCGTCGACGCGGCGGTCCTGAAGTCGAGCGGTCGGTGGGATAAGGGGAGGGAGGTGGAGAGGGGGCCCCGTAGAAAAGGAAGGGCCAGTAGAACGGAGCGAGCTGGAACCTGGAACGGGGTCCGAGGTGGTCCGAGGCACACGTTCGAATCGAACGCGGCCTTGCCTAAACTTCGCGATAGTTCGCTCGCTCGCGGCTGCGCGGATATCCACGTTTCTTGGGAACAAGTGAACAACTCGACACGAGTGTTTCGCGATACACCGCGCGACATCATCGAGAAGAAGCGAGAGAGAAAGAGAGAGAGAGAGAGAAAAGCAAAGAGACGAGAGGAGTGCCCGCTCCGTCGGAAAGTGATCAAAGTGCATCCTGGCGATACGTGTCGGAGTCGGAGCAGCAGGTAGAAACGGAGGAAGCCGAGCGCAAGGGAGAGCGAGGGAGGAAAGGATCCGCGCGCGTATAACGTGTGCGCATCGGCGTGGAACTCGGCGAGGCCGGATTCCGCGTGCCCTGCGCGTAACGTAGGTGCGTGAGTGCGTGCGTGCGCGCGTACGTACGTACGCGGCGTACGTACGTGCGTGCGTGCGCGCGCGGGGACCTGTTGATAGGTCGCGCAGGTGTACGAAGGTGGGCCCCGTCCCCCCACTCTGCCTTCTCCCCCTTTCGTCACCGCCTCCGCCACCGCCGTCGCAACCACTGCCGCGGGCTGCTGTCGCTGCCGTCGACGACGACGACGACGACGAGAGAGAGAGCACACACTCTCGGTTAACGCACGGCGCGTTATGATCGCCTGATCGACGAAAGGATATTCGGTGGCACCTGGTGGCACCGCCGCTCTGCCCGTTATCGGGGCCGGATGCCCTCGCCGTCCGTATATGGTGCCGTGGAAAAAAAACAGAGCGTATCAGACGAGGAATAAAAATTGTCGCGCGAGCGCGAATTTTGAGTGAAGAGCGCGCGAGCGCGCGCGTGCAGGTGTTTGTTTGTGTGTGAGTGCGGGTGCACGGGAATCCGTCGGAACCGCGTTTACGATTATCGTCGTTCGTCGCCTTTACGCCGTTTTTCCCTTCTTGGATTCCTCTCCCTTTCCCCTCCTCCCGCCGTCCCTCTTCCGCCGCGCGCGGGCTGACCATCGGCGGAACACCGCAGACTCCGGAGAGTGCCCTCCTGGTTTTTGCGTTGTGGACCGCGCGCGCGAGTGGTGCCGAGCAACGTGAGGTGAGATTACGCGTGGTGCAGTCGTCGGGCCCCGACTTGAGAAACTTGAGATGCCGTGGCTGCTCAAACTACGGACTCGCGATTAGTTAGGTGAGCAACGACTTGCGACTCTTGTTTTTCTTCTCTCTTTCTCAATCTTTCTTTAGGTATACCTAGGTGCGCAACGTCGTTTCTCCTTCTATCTTTATCTTTCGACCGTTTCTCCTTGTTTTTTCTCTCCGTGTCTTTCTTTCTTTATTCCATCTTTCTCTCTCTCTCTCTCTCTCTGTCTATCTCTCTCTCTGCTCCGCGACGCTCGCGGCGCACTCGCGCGACCGCGAGATTCCTTCTTCTATTTCCTTTCTTTCCCATCGCGTCCCACCGCTCTACTCTCCGACCCACTTCTTCCTCAAGCTCCTCAACGGTTGCCGCCGCTCATTGTCGCCGCTGCCGCTACCCCGCCGTCAGCCAGGCTGAGCCTGGCCCGATTATTTTAGACGATGACGCGGTTCTCCTCTACGCTGTACGTGACTCGCACGCGCTTCGGAGCACCGCGCGCCGACCTTATCCTTGTATATTCCAGCGCGCCGCATTCCAGCGCCGCTGGCAGCGGCCGCGCGCGCGAATGCGAATGCAAATCCGCCGCTCGCGTCACGGCGTCAGGATGTTGTTTCCATGGTATATACGATATATGTAGACTATGTAGAGGCGGCGCGTGCGGAGAACGACGCGCGGTGCGGTGGTTGTTTACCGCCTTCGCCGTCGTCGTTTCTCGCGGCGAGTCACGACTCACGAGCACTCACGAGTTCCGTCAATTGAGGGGCTTGGCAACGAACGAACCGGAGCGGCCGGCGCGGCGGTGCGGGGCGGAGCGGCGCGCGAGTGAATTCCTACGAAATCGCCCCGCTTGCCCATTAACGAACCGCCGAACCGCGGCGCGGGGCCGTTTCGGAGGGGGCCGTGCCGAGCCGAGCGAGAGCGCGGGTGGTCTCGCCCGAAAACGTCCGTGAACATCCGGAGAACGGACGTTTTCCCCCGTCGCATACCTGGCCCGGTGGGCCCGCCCGAACAAATCTCGGATCGTTCTGTCGGTTCGTCTATCCATCTTACCGCCTCGGTGGTCGACGATGGTCGACGAGAGGCCGCACACCGCACTGCTTGTGTACGTGTTTATTCGCGCAGCCACCTTTTGCCGCCCGCGCCCACGCCATAATGCACCGCGAGGAATGCAAGCGTGACGAGCCTTTTCCGCGCGAATGCGTACATCGGTAAATTCATTGTCCTTGAAAAACAAGTTGGTCGCTACGAGAGAGGCGTTTCTCGAGGAAAGGATCTACGGATTACCTAATGCGCAACGAGAGTTGCTTGGTCGCCGCGCCACACCGCGCGGTTCCGTTCCTTGAGCAAGCCATCAGCGGTCCAACGCAAGAGAGGCGGCGGCGGCAGACAGCTTGGCTCTGGTCCCACCAACCTTTTCTGCCCCGTCTCTTTCTTTCTCTCTCTCTCTCTCTCTCTCTCTCTCTCTCTCTCTCTCTCTCAATCTCAATCTCTTTCTCTCTGCACGTTCGTGCTGCCAGGGACCGCACGAGAGGACCGCGAGCCCTCGTGCCGCGGATGGGTTAACGATGTATCCCACTGAGCGGTACAAACCGCCATATTGTATCCCGCTGTCATCTGCCAAGCTCGAGCAAAGACGCGCGATCGGCGCAAATCGGAGTCCGATCAATCCTAGCATCGCGATCAAACGATAATTCATCTTTGATTCTGCTTTTCTTTTTCCTTTTCCCGTACGAATGCGATCATCGTCAAGCATATATGTGTATGTGCATATATTGTAGGAAACACATTGAAGAAACAGTTATAAGTATAATAAAAATTTAATGTTCGAGAATACAGATGAAAGAAAATGAAGAAGAATGAGAAAAGAAGATAACATTAGAGCCGAAGGTGATAGTTTCCTATTCTTGTTTTTGATTAGTGAAGAATTATTTTAGTATTATTAGAATTATTTTACATATTTTATATTATATTTATATTTTTTCAATATTCTGTACTGCATATCTAAAACAAAAAGGAAAAAATTTAAATAATACCAAAATGGTATCAAATGATACCAAAATGGTACCAAAATGGTAAAACATGTGTTTTTTTTTGAAGAAAGTTCTGGAAATGTATTGTACACTGGTGCAATAAGTTGGAGTGAAACAAATTAATTTGCTTATTGCACCAGTGTACACCAATTCAGAATCTTCTTCGGAAAAAATAGGCGTAAATACGGTTTGCGTAGTGAAAGAATTTTCATTTTCGTACATACGTCCTCTTTTAGAAAATGTACGAGAATGAAAAGAGGTATGTATCTTCGATGAGAAAAGGAAATTATTAGACTAATTAATTAACGTGCGTGGTTATTATTATATATAGCGTCGTTATTAATGAGAATATCGTGCGTGCACGAATATCAAGAACCCGTATCGCAATATCATGCGTTTGTGTTTTATAACTGAAAAGAGGAAAATATCGTGTTCAATTACGAGAAGTGGTATTTTGCTAATAATGTATCTTCTTAATACATATTTATTACATGGTTTATGATTCATTCGAATGCCTTGCGATTTTCCGTATTTAATTTCATGTCTAAGACGTTTCTATTATAGCACTTCTTTTTTCGTTCAATATAGAAAATATTTCAATTCTCTTGCATTTACGTACGTGCGAACCAATTGCCCAATTTACGATTAATCATTTTCTGACGATTGTTGAGCTTACAATGCTTACAGTTTCAATTAACTTTGACAGAACGCATTGTTTACGTAGATTGCGGAACGATTTATGCTCACAACGCTCTTTGAATCATTAAGTGCGTTTAACAGAAAAAGCAGCTTTGCGCAACTGTTGTAAAATTCTTTAATATGATTGAGTCTTTTTTGTCTTTAGTTTTTCCACTAGATATATAAATCAATCGTATATTTAAAAAATCTTATAACAGTGCTGTTGTTTCTGCTGAATGCAGCCACTGTTATTGGTCGTGTTTAGTAAGAAAAACAGCTTTGAAACTGTTGTAAGATTCTTTAATGATTGGTTCTTGTCCGCAGTTCTTCATTAATCTAAATATATAAATCAATCATGTTAAAGAATCTTACAATAGTTGCTTTTTCAACTGAACGCAGTCATTAGGTTTTTTCATGTTACTTGAAATCCTCAAAAATTTTTGCAAAACGGATAAATATATATTCGGGCGTTGAAAATAAAAAAGTGAAGACTCTGAATGCAAAAAAGTGTAAGCAACACTTGCGAACAGACCTATTGTTTATCAAATGTTAAACAAGGACAAATGATGCTCTTGAGTGTTGCGAGTATGGATCAGACTATAGTTTTAAGTGCTATTTTATCACAATTCTAAAAGCAAAAATTCACAAATACTCACGCCGCGATACTACATCATGCATCTATAATTATTTTTTTTACTTTATAATGTAATTCTTTGCTTAATGATCGATCATGGAGAGAATATTTAATTAAATTTAAACTAGAAAATCAATGTGTTTACGCGAAAGGTGTTTATTTCCATGTCACGACTAACAAGACCTGTATGAAGTTGGCACCCCATTATCAAAATTTCGATATAATTAATAGAGTTCTGGGTACGTATTATAGAATTATTTGAAATGGATTCCGATCAAAATTATTCGATTATTCCCTAGATTTCTATTGTATTTTCTAGGAAAAATAAAATAATTCCGATCGGAATTCATTCCGACTTATTCTATAATAGGTACCCTGGTTCTTCCCCAAAGAGTTCCTGATAGTCCCTCTAATACGGTAATTCGTTCTGGAGTAACGTTAACGGAAGAAGTCGTTCGCTGATCTCAGCATTTTATACTGAATGAAACCGAGAGTGTGACCAGAGGACGAGAGGGGAATGGAACATATATCCGTTCAGCATCCACCAAGCGAGTTGCAGCGCGCATAAATATTCCCCGCCTTTGAGAAACGCGCGCTTAAAATCGCGGATAAAACCAGTTTTGTCCGGCCGACCGACGGAACTCTACCGTTAATGTATATGGCAAGTATGTCACGACGCAACAATGTTCGATTCCGAAATTATTATCGAGCCGCGAATTTATAGCGAAAACCGACGAGTCACACTCCGAATAAATAGCGAGCAGCGCGAGTCGCGACTTTTTGGGAGCGCGATCAACTCCACACTGAGAAAAATTTCTGAGGGTCGATTGTGTATCTTAAAACAAGGTGAAAACTACAAAAGTTAGCAAACCAGGTGTTGACTAATAAAATTATAGATATTCTAATAATTTTTCTCACTTTCTCGTAATTTTTACTTCATTTCAAAATACACAATCGACCTTCTGATTGAAAATGAACGAATTAGGGAATCGATTGTGTATCTTAAAACGAGATGAAAATTGCAGAAGTGAACAAATTTACTTTAGATGTTGATCAATGAAATTATAAATATTTTAACAAAATTCGCAGATGTCAAATGCAGCCATATTCAAAAATAGATTATTATATTTATTTAAACTATTATATTTAAACTACACACTGCCAAAAAGATGAGCATTGAAATCTAATGTAGTTTCCATGTAGAATTCAGACTCGATTAACAATGTAAGCACACATAATTAGGTAAAAACATAAAAATATATAAGTAAAAGAATTAATGATGTGATGTCGATTCAAATCATCGCGGCAAAATGGTGGCATACAATCTCATTGGCTAATTAGAAATGTGTATGCACAATAGCACACCTGAGTTTCTTCCACTGATTCTGAGGCTGTCTTCCCATGGAAAAAGAAACAACGGAATATTAACAAAAAAGAGATAGGATGAGGGTTATCTTCATTCTATCTCTTTTCTGTCAATATTCTGTGGTTTCTTTCTCCATGGGAAGGCAGTCTCATCGTATCAATTAGAATTCTGGTTATCTCAACTAGAATTATAATAGATTCAATCAAGAAAATTCTGGTTTGTTTATTTTCAATCAGAATTCTAATTAATGCATTCGGACTCTTTCCAATTATGTAGAGAATATGCCCGAGGTAAATAATCGCGCGTTTAAACGAGATGACTCGATTAAAATGACGAGAAAAAAGACAGGTGAGTTCACTCAAGAGATATAAATATTAATCGAATGAGTGGGTGCACAAAAATTTATTAAAAATACTGAACTTTTTTCACATTAGTGAGAAATGTGGAGTTTTTTTTATATTGACGAGTGATCTATCTCAATCAGGTCTGGCACGATGCTCCATCACGTTGTAAGTTCTCCGATCGGAATTTATCGCGTTGCTTCGCTGCTATTGAGTCTCATTGATGGAATTGTAATATAAAAAAATCCAGTATTTTTTTACATAAATTTATATGTGCAACATCTCATCACAAGTTCAGTTGATACTTATGTTTCTCGAGTCATTTATCGGTCTCCAATCCATACAATTGTATCAAAACTCGTAAAAGTTTTGCACAGATAGATTTTGATGAACATTAAATCCTGACTTGTCTATTTATTAAATCGTACGTGTGATATTTAAACTCTACAGGTTATATTTACTATGAAACATTCGCATGTATTTTATGTACTTTTTTACGTACTTACTCGCGCTTGCATTGTTACTAATAATAGAGCAAATCAATCTATAAAGTGTGCAAGCTATCTATTAAGTTATTAAATCCAGTAAAAAGTAATAATGTTCAACTGGGCATTCATTTTCAATTAAATATCGGCTTAATCAACAGTAAAAGGTGACTATAGAAGGTGAATGTATCTGGATAGGATTACGATAATATAATTACGATATAAAAAGAAATTCATGCAATATTCACGCGATTATCTTTGTATTTTCCATTGAGTTTGCTCGTCCAATTTATTCTATGAGGCTTCGAAAGTATTTTCGAATCACTGTATATAAGATCGTAAAAAAAGCCGCTCGAGAGTAAGAGAAAGCGATTACTTTGAAACAGAGTCTGATTCGACGAATCCCTCCACATCTATTGGCAGGCCCCCAGGAATCGATGACCAATCGAATTGGATCCTGGACCTGCTCTTCCTTTGCTTTAATGCTGACTCAGAGAGTCATTATACAGCTCCGCCAAGGAAAATTTTCGAGCCTTTGCTGTATTTTGGAAGATCGCGAAATTAAATTGAACCAAATGAAATTTAGGGCACATTTCTTTTTCACTCTTACATTGAGAGAAAAATGTACTAAATTTTAATAAATATTTGTTTGAATAGTATTAGTTTGAATATTTATTAAATGTAAATATATATTTATTTGATACACCATTAATTTGTTTTGATTATCGTTGTTTTGTTGTATATTTATTTACTGTAAGTAAATGTCAAGATAATACTATTGAAACAAGTATTTATTAAAATTTACATTTTTTCTTAGTGTAGAAAGTGTCATAAAAATTAGTGTAGAATTAGTTAATTTCACTTGGCTTCATAGCACTTCGAATAAGTTTTTTTATTAAAAACTTATGAAAAAGCTCAAAAATTTGTTGAAGATGTATAAATCTTCATTCCCTTGTTTATATCCCTCGTTGATATTTCAATTATAATTTATTTTTCTAAAGGAAGGTTGTTTTATTCACAAAGGAAAATATTTAATTGTACCAACAAGAAGTACAAATATTAGAATTCTGATTATCGCGACTAGAATGTTTGATAGATTTAATTATAGTATCTGATTTGTACTTTTCGGGTTGAATCTAGTAAAATTCCAATTAATGCGGCTACAAGATTTTTCAAGTGTTTCTTTCCTGAATTCTTTAGATTTCCTAATGCATTTCTTAATGAACACCTCAATCATTCTAAAGATATTCAAGGATTTGAAAATATATTATTTTTATTGTATACTTTCGTTGACATCTTAATTTTATTGCGTATTTTTCGTAGACTTTCTTACGTATTAAAGTAGGAAAGAAATATTGAAGAATTTTCTGCACATGAAGTATACAGCCTTGGCCAAAAATATTAAGCATCTTAACCATTATTTAATGTTTTAATAAAAATTCATTTATGCCTGCATTTGTGCTGTGAATTTATCCTTGGTTTCAAGAATCCTTTAAAGTTAAGTATAATCGCGATAATTAATGGGAAACAACAGGTTAGATAAATGAACTTTAGATTAATAAAAAAATTTAGATACCCCTAATATTTTTAGCTATATATATTCTCGAGAAAAGATAACAAAATATTTCACTTCAAGTGCATTGTAATGGCATTATATGAATCGTCGCTTTCGTATTGGCTGTTTAACAACCTCAGAGAATATAATTTATCTCTCTAAGCCATCCCTTCCCTAAATTCTTTGTCTTTCATAGCTTTTAGACCGTAGTGCATTCCCTAATGGACACCTCAGTCCTGCTGTCATCCTGGTAGGTAAAAGGTGCTTTTTCTACTATCTCCCGTGATTCTTCTGTAAAGGACCGTTTGGTAGAGGTATTTACTTGAAATCGATTGTAAGAACGTTCTAATATCATTTCTTTTGTACAAAACTACGAAATTTATAAGGAATAAAGATACTACGATTTAAAAATCGTGAATTAAAAAAACGTGATCGCGCATTGATCGTTCCCAGTTATATAGTGGCTGCGTTTAGCAGAAAAAGCAGCTTTGCAACTCTTGTAAGATTCTTTAATATGATTGGTTTATACATTTAGATTCAGTGAAGAACTAAAGGCAAGATCGATCATATATACATTTAGATGTATTAAAGGCAAGATCAGTCATATTAAATAATTTTATAACAGTTGCAGAACTCTTTTTCCTGCTAGCCAATACTAATTTCTATTTGTGCCATGTATACTCAATAATATCAAGTAACGGAGTTCTATCCTATGCGGTGATTTCAGTCTAGGGTATTCATAGTCCTTATTTTAAGACGTTAAGTATAAATTGTCTTAAGATATTAATACGACTTTCTGATTGATTCATGACATTGTAAGATTGTACGTACTTACGACAGTCTTAAATACAAGACTCGACTTCGAATACAAGTCTAGAAGTTCAGTCTAGTTTTTTTCATCAAGAAGAAATGTATTTTTGTATCAAACAGGAGATAATCTAGAATCCAGAATCTGCCATAATTGTACAGTAGCGAGTCACTAATCTACAATGGCAACCTCTTTTAACACATTTCTTCTTTTCGTGCTTCCAGGGAGGTAACGTAAGTGAGTGACGACGTCACGATGCGTATGTCGCTGCCGCTGGGGTTAGTGCTTGTGGCAGCAGTCACGCTGCTGGCAAGTGCGAATGCTAACGCGGGGACACACCTACGCATCGACACGGACTCGGCCACGTCGTCGTATCACTTTGGAACGAAGGATCGCGATCAGGTGATAGCCGGGATGGAGGCTAGCCTGCTCTCCCTCCTGGGCTTCACGAAGAGACCGAGGCCGCAAGGTCGAATGCACATCCCGAAATCGCTCAGGGATCTTCACGCTCGTCAGAACGCCATCGGTATCGCGGATATCGCGAAGCCGGGTATTCATGCGCGATCGGCCAACACCGTTCGTTCGTTCCCACATATTGGTAAGTTGAACTACATCAATTGTATTACGGTTGGAAGAGGTAACTCGCACTATTTGAGAAAATTGGCATTGAAAATTAACTATTAATAGTAATGACATAAATAATATAATTAATAACTAGATGATGCGCGCCAAATTGCGACACACGATACGCGTGCATTGTTTTTTTAATAATATTATGTCATTTTTTCTTATTTTTAACTGTTTTTATTATTTTTTTAAATTTTGTATCATATTCTTTTATTTTTTATTTATGATTTTTTCGCAATCAAAATTATTCTCAGATTTAAAATTTTCATTAATATTTAATTATTAATATTCTTATAAAGATACTTATTAGCCTCAAAAATTATTAAATTGTCAATTTAATAAGTGATATTACTACTCTAGTTCTGCTCACGAATGCATTTCAAGACCGAAAAAGATTTCGGCGCACAGTTTGCAGAATCATGATATGTATATATAAATTTATAAAGAAATATTTAAATACTAAGATCCGCTTTTACCGAATATAGGAATTTCTCTTATTTAATTAGATTTTATTAATACGATATAAAATATTATTTAGTCTATTCTAATATACGTAACATGCGAAATATCGTTATGATAAGAAAATTATTGTTGTCCTTTTACAACAACGTGTGTCATGAAAGATCAAATCTATATGAAAAAATTATGTATTTACAGCAATGATCTAATTAAAAATAATCTTGTCAATATATTGTATAGTATACATGTATATATATATATATATATTATATATAAAATAGTATTGATAAAACAAATAATATTTTATTAAAGTAAGAGTACAAAATATTTGTTTTATTAATACCATTATCGTAAAAAAAATTAACTAGTTAATTTTTAATTAGATTAATATTGTCAATACTTTATTTTTTCTGTGTAAAATTATCTTAACGGAAATTATAAAAATACAAATATTCGATGACAAAAAATATATCTCTTTACCATTTTTGGAGATAACTTTGGAGATAGATTAGCTTTAATTTCAATTTAGCTTACTCTTTATCTTTTTTCTGATTCTTAAGCGTATTCTACAATGTGCTCTTTGTTTCCTGTTTCTTGCTTTTTCCCCCTTTGCAACCGTTTTATCAACAATTGTATCTTTTGCTACGTGTTTCTTGTTTCTTCCGAAGTTCGTTAACTTCTATCTCGAGCGGTATAAAATAAAAAACCAGATAAGAAGCAAAAAGACAAGAAAAAACAACAAAAAGCAAGAAACAAGAAACGAAAAGAATAGGAGCTTTAGAACTAGAAAAAGATAAAACATAAAAGAAACCAAGATTAGAATGAATTTACTTAGATAAAAACGGACGTTAAAGCCTTGGCACATACAAAAACTTAAGACGTAAGACTTAAGGGGATCCTAAAGCCATTTGTATTACCGACTTATCATAATTTTTGTTTAACAATTACTTTTTTCCTCTTTTACAGATTCGAAAATCCTTTTCCAGAATTAAAGTATACGCATTAATACGTGTCTGTAAGGTGGAGTTTGCCAAGAACGACAAAAAATTTTTCTTAAGATTTCAATTTCGAAATTTTTTGTCGTTCTCGGAATAAATTCCACTTCATACACACGTATTAATGTGTATATTTTAATCCTGGAAAAGGATTTTCGAATCTGTAAAAGGGGAAAAAGTAATTGTTATACAAAAAAGACGACTTTAATTTTGGAAAATCTTTTTTGTTAGGCCTTCCATCATAATTTCACAAACTCAAGATTGTTTGTGCATATCAAGAATTTTTAATTTTTTCTCCGATTTTCTCGTCAAATTTAGTGTGGGCGGTATTTTTTGTGCGTACTTTTTGTGTAAAAGGATCTATTGGTGATCTATAAAGCCAATTCGGAGAAATTGGCATTCTGCAATTGTCAATTCCTGTTGGTTTAGGATCCCCTTAAGCAATAAAGAAATCAACATGTTGGATTCGCTACGTTATGGTCTTACGGTCTCTATTGTGATTAGTCGATTCGCTTACTGCTTAAGTCTTACATCTTAAGTTTTTTTATGTGCTATGGTTTTAAGTCTACTGATAAAGTACACTAGGAAATTTATAATTTCCTCCGATCGTACACATCATATCTATACACTTAAAAAAAAAGAAATTTGCTTCCGTTACATGTAAGCAAATTTCTTTTTTTTTAAGTGTATAGATATGATGTGTACAATCAGAGGGAATTATAAATTTCAAGCTGGAAGGCATCAATGACGCCTAGTGTACAAATTTTTAGAAACAACGGAATAGCATTATCGAAACAGAATCGAATAAATTTTGTCGACGAAGTTATACTATATTTTGAGTTTAGTAGTATGAACAAATCTTTTCGGATGTGAATGAGTAAAATTATAGTTACAACAGAATCACAAAATCAAGCTGTTTATAAATTATTTGTTGATAAAGCTTCAATAATAGAAATTACAGGTATGTGCATTGTGACTGCGTTTGGCAGAAAAAGGTTTGCAACTGTTTTAAAAGATTTTTTAATATGATTAGTTTACTGGTTTACACATTTAGATCTAATGAGGAATTACAGATGAAACGAATTATATTAAAGAATTTTACAACAGTTGTTTTTATAATTATACAAAACTGCTTTTTCTGCTGAACGCAGCCATTGATATGGTTATAGGTTGTGTTTCTGAATGAGTTTATTATATCTTAAACTGATAAACAAAAAAAAATGATTCTGTCAATACGTGTGAATAAACATAGGAGTCTTTACTGTGTATTCGCAATTCGTGAATCATTAAACGATGGTAAGAACTAGCGAGTTGGAATTCGTAATTCGAAAACAGGTTGGCGACTCTTTCGACTCTCAGTGAAAGTGCAGTAGTAAACGGAATGCAATGAACACCCGTTATCAATCGTTATTCCTTCTATGTCTCGTCGACAAACGTGAATGACAAATTTTCGAACTATAAGATTCAATAATTCCGTATTTTTCTACATATTGCTACGACGTCACTTCTCTCTCGAACGCTGTTATATGCGATTATGTAATTTTGCAGATCTCTGGTTGCGGATTTCTGGAATGATTCGCTTTTGCATCAATAACAAGTTAAATAATGTTATAAATAATTATATAAGATTATATCTAAGTATAAATATTACCTGCATTAAAAAGAATTTAAAATACAGAATCTTGTACTCTGAGTGAAAAATGATTGCAATTATCATAATTTAACTATAATATATAGTCATTTTCTTCAGTACCAACTATATATTTTTTAGTAGAACTATAAATATAATCATTATTATTAATAAGGTAGGAGTAGTAATTATATAGCAGTAATAATTAATAACGGAGCTTCTAATCATAATTATTTTAACGTGCAATTACAGTTACAAAAATATTAAATACTTTTCTCTAAACATAAGCTTGACATAAATGCAAAGCATTGATCGATTACAAAGAATCTATAATTATAATAATTTTACGATGTATAAATATTCTTCTCCTTCACTTCATTTACACGAATTTGTTAGTCACGCGGTAATTTTGGGAAGGCATTATCCCGTAAATTACAGGTTTACATTAAGCATAACTGGCGTAATTAACCTGATTGACATAATTGTAGGCATTAAGGTTTATTCCAAGCCATGTGCAGGAAACATGTGATTCTTTCTCTTTATAAAAAAATTCATATTATCATTTAGTGAAAATAATATATTGTGGAAGAATTTCATATGTAAAAGCTTCATATTAAAGAGTGTACGAATTTTCTTATAAAAGATTTCACAATTTGATTAATTTTGTAGATAATACGTATATAATTTCTGGTTGGATACAATAATCCTACATAAAACCTTCTATGTAATTAAACTGTCTTTTTTAGAATAGCGAACGAGAATATAGGTGGTAAATACGCTGGATTTCTGACAAAATATTTTTAATCTTTACAAAGAGACGATTTGGATAATTGACTCTTTAGACTCCGTCTTAAGAGTTTAGGAATATACCTGCGAGTAATGCGTTGCCTTTGCGCGACTCGCCTCCTGTGTGAAAAGGAGAAGAATGGCATTCGAACGATTTTATGGTTGTCCAACCGACAAAGGGCTTTTCGGTCACGGTGATTGTGGGGAACGTGCCGTGGGTTCCGCACTTTAGTGTCCCACAGGGCCTCGACGACAAAAGAAAAAAACAGATCTAGTTCCTTACACGTTCTATCTTTTTTTGTGAGTGTATTATCGCCACGATGATGAGACTACCTTGGAATGTCCGAAGGGACTCTCGAAGAACCGCCGGTATCTTTCGCTCTCAGGAGGTCCAACTTCCGTTCCAATGATTCACATCCGGATTAGCTCGGGCAGATCGGCGTTCTTCGCCAATTCTTTTTTGAATCTGCGTTACGATGGATGGATAACTGCTTGAAATGATTCTGAAGCTAAACATTGGAATAGTAGAATAGCTTATGGGGATGATATAACGCAGGAGAAAGTGCCAAGAGCAATTAAGAAAGATGTGCAATGGAAAGTGACCGTATCGCGAGAAACCCGTCTTAATAAATCATTTTGATAAAAGCGTATCTGATTATATCCGCATTGAAGGCTAAATCGTAAATACCACGCCAAAACATGTTCCTTTTATTATCACAAATTGTTTCCGTATCTTCGACATGAGAATCTCGCCTCATCTCACCACAATCGAAAACGCCGACCCATTAGGCCTGTTCTTTTTGGCTGAACTTTTGCACCAGTTCATCTTTCTTCCTTTTCTCTTCAGGAGGAAAGAAAAGGAAGAAAGATGAACTGGTGCAAAAGTTCAACCAAAAAGAACAGGCCTATTCGTATATGGAGTTACGGAGAAAAGTGTGGCGAATATGTTCACTTTTCTGTAGCTCTTCAGAATATAGTTCCGTATGAACAGTCGACGTTTTCGATTGTGACGCTATGAAGTCGCTCGTCTATAGGAGCCCTAAAAATAACGATTAATGATATGTAGGCATATATTAGGTATTCGACACTTTTCAATTGTTCTGCAGTCATCGACGGTTTAATGAAATGACTAGTTAGAAATGACTGTTAGAAATTCTATTTACTTTATCACGTTTATTATGAAAATTTGCAAGTAAAACTCGATGACATTTCAAGTGCGTCATCGTAATATATATATATATATATATATATATGCACAAAGAAACGCTCATATTATATTTTATTGACAAATGACATTGTTCTGATACTTTAAAGATTACGTATGCCTTCCAGGCACATTGTTATGATAAAAAACACACTATCAGTCTTACACAACACACACACAATACAAAAAAACACAAGTTTATATTATTTTATATTAAAAATTGAAGATTTAATATTGTCGATATAGATAGCTTTAGAATAATATTTTAAATTATTAGATAATAAAAAAAACTATAATTTAATAAATATCTGGAAAAAACGTAGTTTGTATAATTATATACTGATCTATTTATAAAACCAGAGATGAAATTATTACAATAATATAATACTTTATGTTTTATAATATAATAATTTAATATACCTAATTGTAAGAAAATATGACAATATTTTCGTAATTTATGCAATCTATTCTTTGTTAGTATTTTTCTTTTATAATTATTAGTTTGAAGATAATAAAAATAAGATAATAAAAAAGGTAATAAAAATTTGGAGCGGATCATATATTATAAAACTCTAACAAGAAGCTCTTTGATACTCCTACTTCTTTGCTTCCACAGAAATTGCTAGATTCTGCGTATGTAAAGTATGTGTGTGTGTATGTGTTAGGATTCAGCGACGCTTACGAAATTTACATACGCATTATAACTGCGTCTATATGATTGCCTGCTGCATCCACTGTTTTCAAGCTGTTTCCGAGGAACAACTGCGTCATAACGTTAAACGTTATTAGCTATTTTCGTAGAAGCATAACTTAAATTACGTGCACGTCTTGTACGTCGTAAAATATTCACGTAGGTCACGCGAACGGAAAATCATTCCGGCGGCACTCCTTATTAATATAAATGCCGTAAGATAATAAACACGTCCAATAAATTCACCGACACAACAGGACATTGAGAATCACCTCTTCTGAATTTCTAAGCAGTCTTCCTACACAATTCATGGTTTATTTTTAATTCATTCGCGACCTATGAGATAACATGCCTTCGTAAAAAGCGAAAAGTCTAAAGACATGGATTCTACTTTGGAATGATGATTTTGCTGCGTTGCATTTTTAATTCATCAGCTGCTGTTTCTTTGACATAAATAAAAACTGAAACTCAACTTTGTTTTTTTCTAAAAATTAAACTTTCCTCTGAATGAAAAACTCTCATTATTAATTACATTTCTCTTTCTGTATTTTATATGTATATATAAATAAAACTATATAAATAAAATACTATGTGGTTTTTGAAAAAAAAAAAAACTTTTATTTAACTCCCCAAATAGAATATATAACCCACGGTGTTGCATAACAGTTATATTATTTCGAAATTATATATAACATGATGTTAAGTAACAACTTTTAGTTGGTGTCGATTGGAATACAACATATATATGCGTTATATTATATTTATATTGTTGAGTGTGAAATTAACATTGAACAATAAGTATTATCTGCATCTAATGCGTCATCTACAATATGCGGAATAAGCTTGGTTTAAGAAGAGTAAGAAATTGACCAATCACAGTCGAATGTGAGAAGAATAATCGACTGTGATTGGTCAATTTCTTATTCTTACTTCTTAAACCAAGCTTACTACGTGTATTGTAGACGGACCATCACTCTTCGCTCTTACATCAACGTTAGATTCTCATTAGCCTTGTCTGAATTTCTATTTTATTGTTTAAGATTAAGATTCCTTATTTATATATTTATGTAATTGTTTATAACATTGAAGTTATGTTACTTCTATAACAGTTGATGTTTACTGGGTCTAAAGTAATTCTTCGTTTACATACATCTCAAAATCTTAGATTTGCGCGAGCTATTTAACACGATGTCTTTAACGGTATTTCTACTCTTTGTTTTCAGAGAGCGATCTGGACCACAAGTTCCAATCTCCAAACCGTTTCCGGTTGTCCTTCAATCTAAGCAGGGTACCTAGTGGCGAGACGTTGCAGGCAGCGGAGTTGAGTCTGACGCGTGTCGCGGTGGCGGACGTTGAAAATGCAGTAAGCGCGGAACATAAACGCGGCCGGATACTGGTGTACGACATAATACGGCCCGGCGTGAAGGGTCATAGTAAGCCGATATTGCGACTGATAGACAGCAAGGTGATCGATGCGACGAAAAATGCCACGATTAATCTGGACGTGCATCCAGCCGTGGTGAGATGGATAGAGAATCATCAGGATAACCACGGGCTGCTGGTGCACGTGACTGGTGCGCTAGTCCGCACACGGGAACACGTGCGGCTGAGACGGGCCGTCGACGAACACAAGGACGCGTGGGTGGTGAGCCGGCCGATGCTCTACACGTATATGGACGACGGCCGTTATGAGATGGCATCCGCGAATCAGATACTGGACCGACGGGCCAGGCGAGCCACCCTACGGAAGAA
The DNA here is from genome assembly GCF_001594055.1 of Mycetomoellerius zeteki. NCBI lineage: Eukaryota > Metazoa > Arthropoda > Insecta > Hymenoptera > Formicidae > Mycetomoellerius > Mycetomoellerius zeteki. The sequence continues at coordinate 1,049,910 of NW_017256500.1, forward strand.
TCGGCGGAAGGACGGCCGCGAGAATTGCCGGCGGCATCCGCTCTACGTCGACTTCGCGGACGTCGGCTGGAACGATTGGATCGTCGCGCCGCCCGGATACGACGCCTTCTACTGCCACGGTGATTGCCCGTTTCCTCTGGCGGACCATCTGAACTCGACGAATCACGCGATCGTGCAGACCCTCGTTTACTCAACAAAGCCGACAATGGTACCTAAGGCGTGTTGCGTGCCAACCGCGCTCAGCTCGATATCGATGCTTTATCTAGACGAGGAGAATAAAGTAGTGCTGAAAAACTATCAGGACATGGCGGTCCTTGGATGCGGTTGTCGTTAAGACAGCTGACAGCACTATTTTTATTCTACGCTATCAGCGTAATCATTGGTCAAGCAGGATAAGTTAGTGTTGAAGTATATTATCCCCATACAGCGCCATGTCTGGAATCGGAACATGAGACGTCTATTTTTTTTTATTTTGTATGGATTTCCAACCCAATTAGATGAATTTATCACGTAGGTCATAGTACTATGCGATAAATTCGTGTATTTGACTTCCTCAGAGAACAGAGACTCATATGATGTTGACAGTCCTTTCAAATCGACGTTTGTCTAACGCCAGGTCCTATGCCTTTTTATATTTTAATCAGCCCTGACTTAATAAGGGTACTTTCACTTTTACACATATTGGAGCGATATTGCTTCTTGAGTAAAGATTAGTTCTTAATTATTAGATGGAGCGATGTTGTCCTTAAACGCAGAAAAATCGTGTATATGGGGCATAGGTGGAATTGAATTCGGATCCACAGATCGACCGCCCAGAGCTGAAGTCACTCAACTCTTCCCATGAGACGTCTTATGTCCCGATTTTGGACATGCGTGCTGTCTGAGGTTAGGGGTACGGTCAACGTGATGCCATAAATGTTTTTGAAGCAACTAATCTTTAATTGGTCAATTTGTAAAATTCTTTCTTCAAAGCATTTATAGAGACTTGGCTCGCACCTTAGGACATGGCGGTCCTGGATCATGGACTGACGCTGAGGCTCTTGACTACACCCTACGGTCTCGTTTGCTCGCACGCGAGACACATTGGCCGGCATTCATAGTTCTTTCAAGATCGTCTTAAGTAATGTTTTAAAATGCTAATACATGGTTCTGTAATTGACTTATGACATCTTAAGACTGTACTTAGACGATCTTAAATATAAGAATCTACTATGAATACCGGTCATTTGATCGTCGAAATGATGAAATGACGCGAAAAGATGAAGAAACGAAAAAAGATAGAGATTATTTAATCTGCATGCCGCAAACCGATTCACAGTTTTGTATGTGCTCGCTACCACTTTTACGGATGTAAAAAGATGATTTTTGACTGTATTTTTTTTAGGAGATAGTCGACACAAGTCATTCTATTTTTGTTATTCATTGAATGTCAGGAAGGATAAAACTTTTAGGAAATACAGTCGACATTTATGTCGACTGTATTTCCTAACAGGAAAGCAGTCTTAGAATGAAACACGAGTAAAGTTATGGTAAATTGTATATTCTTAAAGGAAAAAAGGACAGAATTTATCAAAGAATAGTGTATGATAAATATAATCTGTCGCTAGACATGACAAACGATAATAAAATAGAGATAAACGCGAATGGTATTATATTGCTATTCGGTAACGAGATTGATTTGGGAAGCATTCATCGAGGAATGTTTTCTGTTGAATCATTATTTATATAAAATTGTAAATTGAAGATTACCTTTAATCGAATATAAAAAAAATTGATCTTTTAATCTTAAGATTACGAAATCGAAAATATTTTTTTTCTTTTTTAAGATTTTACCTACAATGTCTACTATTTATTCATTTGTAATATGTGGAAAATGCGAATATTAACGAGAAGTAGCACGAGAAAAAATTCTAATTCAGAAGAAATTAGCTGATTTAAAATGAAGGAAATAAACTACAGATAATTACCGCTGATTAAAAGATAGCATTCATTCAGTAGATCTCGATATAGATCAGTTTTAAACAGAGGTCTTAGTCTTTTGACTTCTACCGGAAATGTAACGATCGATGTTGACTTTCTTTTTCCTTAAGTAGATTTTTTTCTTGAATAGAATCTCTCCATTCTTTGAGATCGCCGGAATTGAGTTATCCCTCCATTTTGAAATAACTTGTCGATTCTTACTTTCGCTCTAATGATACTGACCACGTGGTTACATGGCGTATGTGCAGTGAGAGACAAAAAAATATTCAATTTACAAGAGGGCAGTTGTCTCAAAATGGAGAGCTTCTACTGTAATGGATCAGTTTGGCGTAATATAGATTGATCTGATTGCCTATCTATTAAAAAATATGAGTTAATCAAGAACGGTTGACGTCGTTAAGCTTCTAATCGTCACTAAATTCAACTGCGAATTGTGACAGAATCAAGTGACAATTGCGATAGTTACCGGGTCATTGTCAGAGTTTATTGAGAACGCGACGATGAGAGTAGCTACTCGTTTAGCAGGCCCAATTGAGAAAATGATGGTAAGAATAACTCCTATTTAAGAAGGTGGCCGAGAAGTACAATTTTGCGAATTAACATCCACCAAATATATCGTTCGGATCTTCGTAATGCGAAGGACACAAGCATGCACGAGTGTTTTCGCGTGTGACTCGCATTTTTCATTTATATTTTTTATCAGCGGTTTTTGTATTTCTTTGTTTATGAAATTGTTTTCGGAACAAATTCTGCCAAGTCCTAGCAGAACGCTAATTTAAGTAATAAATCTTATCTAATCAATCTGACCGCGCATATTTAACTTTTATTCGATTGTATTAATATATTCATATCAGGGAATAAAACGCCGTTTTATAAATTATGAAAGATGTATATTATGTATTATTCGCGTAAAGAAAGAGCTGTCATTGTAATGTTTAATTCAATATGCAAATAGAATCCGCGAAATATACTTTATATATTATTGTTGAATAATAATATATATGTATATTGATACATGCATTGCCTCAATAAATACGTGAAGAAAAATACGTTGCGATGCAATGGAAACTTCGATTAAAAACATTCCATCGATCAAAGCGACTGCTCTTTAAATATTTGTTTTCTTTTGAAATAAATTGGAATTTATTTACTTTAAACGCGCTCGATTTTATCTATCAAACTTTCATGATACAAGAGTTTTTAAACGGCGATATTAAAACAATCAATTAAATTTAACATATCTCTAAACGCAAATTATATCGAGTGATAAAAATATGTACAAGCGAGATATGTAACTTTTTATGTACTTGCGAAATCACGAACTCACATAATGCGTTAGAGATGTCGATTAGACATTTGTGAAAATGAGATGAACTGTGTGTGTGGAAATAAGCGCGATATCAATATGAAGCGATTAACGTCGGCAAATATTGTGCATCACTAACTATAACATATCACACTGCGAGAAACATTGTAACACTTCAGCAAGTGAGCAATGAAATCACGTGTCGGAAATACGCAATTGACTAATGGTATTTTCAGCGATGTAGAAATGTCTCTTCTACACGCGATGAAGTATCAACCGAGGCAACATTGACCGTTTTTGTACTGGAAATGTACATGAATGGGTACCTCACCGTGGTCGTTGGATCGCATTAACGTTTCCGCAATGTTGTCATAGTGTTTTAAAAGGACTAAAGGGACAGGGCAGCAAATTAGATGCGTAAATCGGCATGTCCGGTTACGCGCTAACACGGAGCAACGAAGATGCATTCCGTCTCTTTAGACGCGAGTGGATGCATGCCTACGTAAATCCTGCCGCCGCGAATAGATTGTACCTGCCTAAGGATTACTCTATTTATTTTTTTTTTCTTTTCTTTTTGCCAAAAGATTTTGAACACACGTGTATATTTGTACAGAAGTGTTATTGATAAGCGAGCGCCGTTGTAAAATGTGTAAAATAGATAAGATAAACGAGTCTGTGTAAACATTGTAAATAATATATTGTAAAGTATCGTGCGATATGTATATTCTTATATATTTTACTATTATCTTCCTAGTTTCACACGATTGTATACAGAGAGTGCGTGTGTAAATATTAAATAAATTTAATATAGCAATAACGAAAATATATATTTTATACTTTTCCAGAACGTATTACAGCAGACGTCTTTAGCAAAGAGGAATAGCACATAATCGAACAATACGTGCAAAAAGTCTAAACTCACACACAATTTGTATAACTTGAAAAGTATATTTAATTTGATTTTATTTATCACAGTAATTACAGTTAAAATTGGTGAAAACGACAGCAAAAATTGAATGCACAATGGCTAATTATTATTTAAAATACTTTATAACGCAGCGACTATAGCCGTGTTCCGATATACACTGTCAGTACTGAAAATCTATAGTATATATAACATGAACTATAGATTTTCAGAACTAGCAATGTATATTAGAATACGGCTTATGTATCAATACTATTTATCATCTAAAAAATATATTATATTTAATATAAAAAGAAACATTATCTCAAGAGTGCATCGTTGAATAAGAGTTGTAGCAATCTTATATATATACATATATATATGATATATATATATATACATATATATATATCGTAAAACACATCTTTTGCGTGTAATTTTTGTACAATTTTGTTTAAGTCGCACATCGGTGTCTTTCACCAGATCTAAAATCTTAATTCCATGTAGATTAAATTATGATAAAATTTTAGATTATTCGAATATTTAGCGTATTTTTTATATAAAAATATTATTAAGTATTGATATGCTTTGTACAAGAAAATTTCGATTTGTTATGGCAATGTTAAAGACTTGTCAACTCTGATTAAGTCCAGGCCCATGAAGTTCTATAAAACTTTCAAGTGAACGTGGAACGTTACCACGATACGGTAGGTCATAAGTCTTAATTGCTTTGGCTGCCATACACGTTAAGGACAATTTGGTTCGAGTACGTAATATTATTTTAGCTACACCTGAAATAGAAATTGAATTTTGGCCAAATAATCATATGATAACGCAGCAGCGAAATACGCAAATCAGTAATAAAATTTGCAAATTTACCCGTAGTAACCGCATCGTACGGAGTATGACCTCTATTATTTACAGTATCCATATGTGCTCCAGCTTCAATCAGATCTATTATAATTGAATGTAAGGTCGCAAAATCGCTGAAAAAAATATTTAAAAAATTATTAAATCTGTATCGGTATAAAGTTGGATATTATTTATTTTAACAGCACACCTAATTGCTTTACTGTAACCAACAATAACGTGAAGCGGAGTATTTCTTTCGCTATCCATCGCGTTTATGTCAGCACCACAGCGAATCAATAATCGTGCTGTAGCTGCACACGGAAATCTGGAAACCACACAAATAATTTGTTCAATGCTAATCTTGGTTACTAATGCTATTTTAATATGGCATTTTGACATACTTGCAGACATCGTTAGTATGAAAATCGTCGACAGGAGTTTCAACATTCACAGCAAGATGTAGTAAAGTCTGCCCATCTTTCAAACATACTTTTAATGCGCATAATTTGTGTACTAGATGATGTGCTTGTGTCAAATCTGATTCATCACTGTTTCCATTAAGAGTCATTAGTTTTGTCAGAATCGTTAAAATATATAGAGTTGTTGTAATATTCGATTCCATCTCGTCCTATGAAGACATTATTTCTAAATATATAGAGATATGTTTTTGTTTGTCACAGTAATATGATATAGTCGCATGCACTAATGTCTATTATGTCGACATATTTATAAAAATACTTCACGACTTGTAATTCACCTATTGTTTTTGTTTTTTGCTAACATAAGCAGTTGAACTATGCCATTAGCCAGGGTTAGCAAAACCCAGTTTTTTCCAGAAAAACCTAAATTTTGGGGGTTTTTGTGGTTTGTGGGTTTTTGTTCTAGGACTCTAGTAGCAGTCATCTATTGTTTTAAAAGCATAGTATCTGTTCGACAAAAACATAATCTCAAAAAGTCGTCCAACAGATATTACCAGGATTTAGGATCAACATTTCATTAATATCATTTATGTTAAACAATCATTGCAGCAAGTTTCCGATTAATTTATAGATAAAAAACTAGTTTAATTCTTAATGTATGTTGTAATAAAGTAGTGTATTTTTAAAGATCCAATAAACATTGCTCGTGTTTTTTGACCTTACTAACTACTAATTTTTGCTTAACAATCTCGAGCTAGATATTTTACACATTTCCATTTATTTGCACGCGGGTCGTACAATGCGTTCTAATAACTTTCCATTTAAATTTCATCGTTATCTTGATTTCATTTACCAACATCTCGGTGATCATGAGGCTTTAACTTTGAAACGTTGGATTGATATTAATTGTAAACTTATAAGAGCCATATCATAGGTACATTTTTAAAATTATGTATTTCTAATAATGTTTTTCTATCACATTTTTCTAATAATTTCTTTCACAACTTACAATTTAAACATTATAAGACGAATCAAAAATTAAATAAGATACTATATCATTCAAAGAAAAAAATTTTTAATTAGAAATATTTGATTTACATAGATCAATACATTCTCTTAATAGACAATTAATGTTTTTATCATTTAATTTATCAAACGTATTACCACAGCATGTTTGGAATGATTTGGTAAAACATTATTCGATTTCTTTTGAAAATTTTCGAAAAAGATTGCTTTTTCTCGCCATCCAACGACGAAATAGTTAAATTCACTTGATGGCGTTAAAAATTTATCAATTTTATATAATTTTATTCGTAATGTTAAATGTATTATGTTCAACCTGTAATACGACTTCATATCTTTCTTTCCAATGTTTAATTAATGTTATAATTAAATATAACATAAATGAATTGAAATATATAAAAATAAAATATCTAGCTCGAGATTGCTAAGCAAAATTAGTAGTTAGAAAGGTCAAAAAACACGAGCATTTTTTTTAGTTTATTAAGTTTTTGTTTAAAAATTGCGAAGATATATTAATATTATACAAAACAATTTAACATGCATTTGGGTTTTTGTAATTTGTACTTGGATTTTTGTAAACTAGGTTTTTCTGTACCAACCCTGCCATTAGCTATGCAAGCGAAAAGAACGTTCCTTAAATATCGCAGGAAAACATATTGTCGAGTGCAGACACACTAAGCGTCACTAATGCAGTAATGCATACGATTATAGTGTAAGATGTAGTTCATGAATCAAAGTCTCTTTTATTGAACTTACAACACATTGATCGATGTCATCCTTAGAATCCGGATTTTGGATTTTGACCTTGTTTCTATTCAACTCTGTTACGCTTGCTTCCAGAACATTTATCACTTGAGAAATATCTAGATCGACGCCCACGTGTATCATTTGTGAGAAAACTTGCGCAAATCGAAGGAGATCTGTTACAACGGATATATCATTGAGTTGTCTTAATTTCAAAGCGTGCAGCCACAGATCTATACATCTATCAAATCTGGCGTTATCCGCAAATATAGCGCCTCTGAATACTATAGGATGTGGTAGTTCTGGATTATGAAGGCCTGAAAAGCATAAAAATATTAGTTTTTGTAAAAAACGAACGCAGTCTTACTTTATAATACAAGCATGAAACACATATTTACCTAATATTCTCTCCCGAATAGCAAGCGATTCCATATGTATAGCATTGGGATTGAATTTGATACTTTCTAAACTTTCTATTGTTTCGCATTCTTTCCAGTTCTCGTATGCTTTCACAGTTGAACCTAGTTGCTTATGTATAATATTTTCAGTATCACTATACCTAGAAGGAGAAAAATACGCAACATAAAATAGTGACTCGGTAAAATAGAAATAAATGTTTACTCTCTTACCTTAATTGCATTGCCTTCCATAGATACGTGTATGCCATATTTAGACTATAATTATCTTTATCATTAGCGTACGATGCTCCAAGTAGCTCATAAGCATCTATTTTTTCTTCCTTTGACACTTCTGGCCTTTTTACTAGATATTCAACGACTTCTTCGCGCGTCCGTTCGGCAGCCGTTATTAAAGGCGTCATACCACTCACATTCTTCGTCATTTGCGTTCCATACTTTAACAGCTCGTACACGATAGCATTGTGTCCACATTCGGCAGCAAAATGCAATGCCGTTGCACCACAATATGCTTTCTTGTTCGGATCTGCCGCTTTGTCTAATAGAAAATTAACCTGAATCACAGAAAAAATTGGAAAAATTTATGTAACAATGATTGCATAATAAACACACGACGAGCAATGGCGTTTTTGTAATATGAGCATACTCACAATATCCAAATGTCCCTTGTACGATGCTATCATGAGGCAAGTATTGTTAAACATATTGGGAATATTTATATCAGCTTGATGATTGATCAAATATTTAACAATGTCCAAACGTCCATTAAAACATGCCGCTCGAAGCGGGGTAGAATTAGTTTTCGTTGTATGGTTGACATTTGCTCCTGCCTTCACGAGAGTTTTAAGAACGTTTAAGTGTCCTGCTCCTAAAATCGACATGGATCATTAGCGCTACAAAATTATTACAATATTCTGTTTATATATATTATTCTTTTGATATACCTGCTGCAGCCCAAAGCGCAGAAGCTCCTTCGATAACGTATCCGTTGAATTTCACCGTTCCTTCCTGTTCTAAATCAGGTTTAAACTTGTCAAGCAACATTCTGACTACTTTGTTATGCCCATAGCGCGCGGCAACTATTAAAGGTGTGCACCTTTGTCCGTCATCTTCTAAAACTTTCTGTAAATATAAATTCAAATACAAATCTAAATATTGACTGTGTTCAGCAGAAAAAAAAAACAGCTTCGCAACTGTTGTAAAATTCTTAAATAGGATTGGTTTATACATTTAGATCCAGTGAGGAACTAAGGGCAAGATCAATCAATTAAAGAATTAATTTTACAACAGTTGCAAAGTTGATTTTTCTCCTGAACGCAGCCATTGTTATACAAACACAATTTGCAACAAATTATTTTTTATTATTTAATAAGTTGCTTATTTAATAAGAAAAAATTAACTATGTCATATATTTAAATTAAAAAATAACATTTGAGAAATTATATAGTATTTTATATATATAACTTCCATAAAGGTTTATAAAATTAATATTCATATAACAATAGTGTTTATAATATAAAAAGAATTTAAAATCTTATAACTTACATTATAAATAACATCTCCACAGCTTTCTTTGTGTATGCATATATCTAAACAAGTGTTGCAAGTTGTCCTGAATAATTCTTTGTGGGTATCATGACACAGATGCAATTTATATTTATATAAGAACAATTTAGTCAGGAAACTTTAATTATATTATCAAAATAAGTAATATAATATGTTATTATTGATACTGTAAATCTAAGTAATATCCTACTTAATTATTTTAAATCAGAAACTGCAATCGAGTATGAAATATAATAAGAAATTAAGTTAAAAATTGTAATACTTTTCATAGTTTTATTACTATTCATAGTTTTACGGATATTCTTTGTCTAGAACTTTGTTCTCTAGACAAAGAATATCTATATATATCATAATAAAAACGTGAAATCAGTAAATGTACACTTACTAAAAATTTATATTAACAGTAAAATAATTCAAAAAACAAAATAATATTAAGTTTATCAATAAACATATACCTATGTTAATTAGTAAACATATGGATTTAATATTTCAATTTAAATGTAGACAACATACAATTCAAAATACCATTGTTTGCAATAAATAAAACTATTTTATAAAAAAGAATATTTGTTAGTTCTTGAAAAATTCTGTGTGTCTAATTTTCTTAACTATTTATTTTAAGTATAACCAAAAATCATACTGTATAATCCATTCTTTTGTGTCTCTTTATTTTAATTAAATAAAAATATATATCAAACCGCTTGTAGTTCAATTAACAAACCTGTTGTTGATAAAATATTTGCAAAGAATTTACATTAGTCTTATTGAAGTGTTTAGTAAGTACACATATACACTGTTAATACATGTATATAGGTGCATTCAATTTGGTGACACAAATCAATACAAGTATTGTTCATTTTTGTTATTCATGGAATTGCAAAATGGAAAAAACAATGTTTGTGGATTTGTGTTACTAATGTCTGTTTTCATCAATTAATTTTAATGTAATTAATTTTAATTTTGATACAACTTATGTTTCATCTTTTTCTAATTCTTATAACTAAAAAAAAATAAAGAGTAAGTTAATTCGAAATTAAAGTTAATCTATGAAAGTTAATCTGATGAAAATAGGCATTATGTTTGCTAGCAATAGTGAACACATTTTTCATTTTTTCTTTTCCCCTCTACATCTCTTTCTTAAATTATTATATATATATCCATTAATAAAGTGTCTAAAATCAATGGATTTTATGCTTTTAACGTAACATATGCATAACTTTGAAATTATTTTAAAATGCCTCATATTACTCCTTTCTTTCTGTGTAAGAAGAGGAATCAAATACTAATTGAATAAAAAACATCAAATAATTATATACAGGGTGATTCATTTTAACAAGTAATTATTTCAATTATGTAATTTTACCAAAAGACATTCTAAATTAAAGTTGTTTAGTATTAAAGGAGACAATAAGTCTCCCTCTACACCATACTTTTATTCGATATATCTTTTGATAAAAAGAAATATACATACTTTCCAAATACTTACTTACCTCCATTATCGTTAAATGAAACATCCTGTAAATAGTAATTTATTATTTTTAATAATACTTATTGCAATTGCAATTTTCTAACAGGAAATAACAGGACGAAGGTCAATATTTATCCGCGATTAATCAAGTGTTTTTGATTTTGTCAGAATGAACAGAGTGTGATTTCGCGAGTGATGAAGGCTGTATTCCAAAATTCGCTGCCAGCGCTGAAAATCTACGGTTTACGTCACGTGTATTATACATTTTCAGCACTAAGGCAGTGAATTTTGGAACACAGTTCCAAATGAAAAGAAGTGAAAGGTGACGCAACAAAATATTATGGTTTACCTGGTTAATCAAACAATCGACTTCGGCGTCAGACTTGTCATTCAGCAGGGTATAAAGAGCGATTGCCATTCCGTCCCTTGCCGAATAATAAATTCGTTTGACCAGCGACTGCTGGGGCTCGTCGATTATCTCGCAAGCAGTGTCCATCCTCGCGAGTGGCTCGTGCCCGAGCAACGTTCAGGCGGTTCAGGAAAAGAATCAGCTGAGCTCACTCAGAGACGTGGTAACCTCAAAACTCATGTTCCTCGCTCGTCATCAGTGCGCGGAAAATACATCGCACGTTACCATCGTCACTGTCGCCTTCGCCGCCGCCGTCGTCGTCGTCGTGATCTATTTTAAGATTGTGTTGCACGCAAAAGTATAGCGATTTCGAATGCAAAAATAAACCGCGACAAAGCGGTTTTTACGCGGCGCCGCGAGCCTCTTTGTCGCTACGACATGCTACATCAACAACAAACGTTGGTATGAGGCGAGTGCGGCGACTGGACCCCGTTCGCGATCGCGTGCCTCTCGTTTGAAAGCTCAGCAGTTCGCCGAACGAATCGTCGCGACCGTGTTGTTTACTTTCAGAGAACTTGCGGAAACACTTGCTCCATTTGCTCGCTTCCGATCACCGACGGATCCGACGAATGTGCGCTGGACACGTCACAGAACGTCATATCGTGACGTTGCGAATTGCGATCGACGACAATCGCTTCTTCACGCAGAAGGCGTTGATTGGGCTTTTTAACGTAATCCATATGAATCAGCCAATGACGACGCGACGTTTGTTCTCACCAGCGGAACTTGCGATGAAAATTCGCGCAAATTGCGATTTTCCGCAATATGAATTATGAAGTGATATTTATAAAATCTTGGAAACAATTATGCATCTTGAAAATTATAAAAGTGAGCAAATTTCCATTTTTAATTTTAATCTCGGTTCAACTTGTTCTTCATCTTTTTCTACTTAGAATTTAAAAAAGATGAAGAGTTAGTTGACTCAAGGTTAAAATTAAACTACATTGTGGTAGAAACGGGCATAATGCGACGATCAATGAAATTATAAATATTCTAATGAATTTGCTCATTTTTTTATTTGTCAGCTTATTTGAAGATATATATAATCGATCTCTTGTGATCTTATGTTTATTTATTAATTCTCCGCTGACATGAATCAAGTCTTTAAAGACACCTTCGATACTTTTATTGTGAATTTTGGTGAACATATTTAAATCTGTACAAATAAAATATAATCCGATTTTTATGATTGTAAAAATTTGTTAAATTCTTTGACAAATATTAGATTTTTGTTTAGATTTTTATATAATCAAATATTGCTGCAATGAAAGAATTAAAATTCCATGTTGCTAGCAGATGGTTAAAATCATCTTAAATACATGTATATGATTATCTAAATTGATGCTACATTTTCTTTGTCTAGATGGAATCTGAAAATCATCTCAAAACAGACTTATAAAATAATATTGAATATAAACTCGGATTTTATTAAAGTTTTGAATACTGCTTCTAAATTTTACCTCGGCAAAAGAAAACGAGAAATGATGCTGTTGATGATATTGCAACCGATATATATTTATATGCGAACTTATTGCGTATCTCGCGAAAATGCGCAGATATCGTAACGTAAAATTTTACCCGCAATGTACGAGAGATTCTTTATGAAAATATATCTTTAACAAAATTTTCAATGATAGGATAACTTCATATACATTAGAAATCAAATCGAAAACTTTCAAACTTCAAAATTTATTTGTATAGAATTTTTATAAACTTTCATAAATTAATAAACTCTATAAATATAAATTATCGAACGTAAAATTAATATATACTTGAATCTACTGCGAGCGACTCACTAAACTTATTTTCTACTTGATACTTGCCGCATTGTAATTAAATTGCAATCATTTTAACAGAGTCAATCTTTATTATTTTCAGACATTAGAACTTAAAACTATTCATTTAATTTTTATTGTACTTTTTATTGTAACTTTTATTTCTATATACATAATACTTCTGTAATATATCTGTCGCTATATTTTTCATTCTGGATGCACACATATGCGGATAGCTGCAAACGTTCTTTCATTGTTATTTATATGTATTTATTAACACATCATAAAAATTGTTAAAAGGTAACTAAAAAAATATATATATAACTGTAAATAGTATATATTTATTTATTATAAAAGTATATTTTCTCTTTTTTCTTCTCTTATCTAAACATATATCTTCTACTCTTCCACGCGGGATGATAAATTATTAAATATGGGCAACTGTCACAGACGCGACCCAGCTTAAGATAAGGACGCGTTCACACCTTGACAGAAAAATGGAAAGCAGAAAAGCAGCAGTCGATCGTATAGTACTGTGATTTTTCATAGTGGGTCGGAAAACCAAACAAGGACCTTAAGAATTCGCGCTGATAGTCGACAATTATGACTTATTCTGTACTACTTACTACCAGCGCCGAATTCTTCTTCTTCTTAACATTCCTATTTCCAATCCACTATGAAGTCACAGTACCATGCGAAAAGAGGATCCACAATTTCCTCGGGCAGCCAGAGGCTTCGCTTGTTCAAAATTGTAACTTGTGTATTCTTGAGTCCTGTCATCAACACAGCAATTTAGCGTGAGTTCTAATTGGCTGCTGCTTTTCTGCTTTCTGCTTTTCTGTCAAGGTGTGAACGTACCCTAACTATTAAACAGACAAGGCTTTGTGAATGCCGTTTTCTCGTCGATAACCACTTGGTACAATCACAGCATCATTGACATGTATAAAACTCTTTCATGCGCGCCAATTACGCGTATTTGCGCGAGACTAAATTCGGAGATCCTATCTACAATAAGCCACCCTCTAATCTTTTACTACTAATGAGATTCATTAATGGCAAACGCAACAAAAGGGAATATGCATTTTGGAGAGCATGCAGGGAGCACGCTAAATTCATCTTTTTTATTTAATTTTATCTGATAAATCTGAAAATTATAATAAAATATTCCTAAGTCAATATTTTTATAGAACACATTATTAGCATCCAAGTCTTAAAAAAATGTTTTCTAAAAATATTACTTAAAACAGTCTTGAAATAAAAATGGACTACTTATATTTAAGATTATACTTAGACGATCTTAAATATAACAAAAGATTATGAATATCGGCCTTAATGTTTGGGAAAAAGGAACATATTTTAATTAGAAAAAAGTAATGATTGCTTTTATCATTTTGTTGAGATATCAGTGAATGTCCCTTTCAATCCAAAAACAAATAGCTTGTACTTACTTTTTTACTAATATTTGAAAAAAATTTTTTCACGCGCGCGCACGTGCAACAGAACTCTCTATCTAAAATCAAAATTGACTGAATGACTAATTTATTTTTTAGTGTTAGTAAAAGCCACAATTTTAATAAGATTAAGAGAAATTTGCTAACATGGATCGACATTTTGTATAACGATTGACAAAAATCAACCGTTGTTTTTTTCTGTTTAAAACCTATCTTAAATTTTTTCAGAATTATTTTGACTATATTTTAGATCAATAAGTAAAATTGAATATAAAAAAGATGAAACCAATAATTCTTGTTCTCCAAATTGCCTGAAATGCATACCCTTTCATATCACATTGTAATAAAGATTCTGACACTACAACACACACACATATCGTTACTACACAATCATTTTAGAGATGATTTCTATGAACTTCTAATATTCTTGAATATCCATTATATCAAGTTTCCAAGTATTCATTAAATATTTTATTTTTTTTGTATAAAAAATTATATATAAATACACATGTTACATACAGTGCGTTAAAAAAATATAATTTTTTAAAGGGAAAGATTTCAGAAACTCCAAGTAAATACAGTATCATACATTAAATATATCATAAGTATTTTATTCTATTTTTCTCAGACATAATTTTTTTGTATTTTCTTTTCTCTAACGAGGCACAATATTTGTAATTTCAAGAAATTTTATTTTATTTAGAGAAGAATTTCTCTTTTTTCAGTATAAATATTTTGATATCAGAGCAAAACTGTCAATATTAATAAATATTTCAATATCTATATTTACAAGGTCATTTGGATATTCAAGGAATATTTGAGAATATGTGAATATGCTATATGGGATATTTTCTTCACACACATGAATTTGTATGTAAACATATTTCATCTCTGTATGTCTGTGTTAATAATTTATAATTCATCAACGATTTTTCTAAAATCATTTGATATCCTATTGATATATATTTTTCGCACGTCTTCGTGCATTACGGGAATAAACTCGTCGAAAATACCAATCCGAATCGTTAGGCTGTTTCGCACGTCTTCGTGCATTTCTACGGGAAAAAACTCGTCGAAAATACCAATCTGAATCGTCAGGTTGTCGATGCTTGTTATACTCGTAAGATCTGCACAAAAGAGCATTACTTTTTAAAAATCATAATTATTTGTAAGCGCATGAAGTTATTTGAATTCGTAATAGATTGCAATATTATATAAATTGTATTTTGTTGGAAATTAGTTACCTTTCGTTATCACTTCTTTCGTTTGTATTTATATAGTGATTATCTTGCTTCATTGTACGACTATCAAACGAAGAATGTTTAGACGTATGATAATTAACAGTGTGCTCTGATATGTGATTCTTTATTTTATTTTGAGAGGGTATATATTTTTTTTCATAATTTGCTTTATCATTAATGACATTTTTGGTGAAGCCATTTGATTTAAAATATTCTTTTTTCTTTGGTCTGTTTTTTTCTTTGGCAGACAAAATATTTGCAGAATTTTCGTGATCCATTATAGTTCTCTTGCTATTTGTATCATATTTTTTATGTTTGTAATTCTTTGTTTTATACTGAAACAAATTTACAATTTATATTTATCACATGAGAAATTTTGTATATTATATAATACAATTTCTAAATATATTTACTATTTTGTATATACACTTTTCACGATCTTTATTCACTTGCAATTTAAAAAATTACGAGAAATAAACAATTTTGCACAGATTTACAACTTACAGTCGGTATGGTGTCAAATATGCTCATGTTAATATTAAACTCTGGACAATAATTAGTGGAAAGTGGACATGTATTTTTCAGTTGCATTAAAATATTATCAAAACTATTTTTTGATATTACATCTGATCGTAAGTCATCATTCTTTCCTTCACAACACTTAATTGATTCTTTAATGTCTTCTTCGTCATCCTCAATCAGTTGTTTTAAGAATTCATTATTATATAGTATATTTTTCAAGTGGTGTAATTTCTTTTTCAATTGATGTCTTAATTTATTCATATTTTCTACTACCTTAGAGATAAGTAACTGAGAAGTGTTATGTATCTCATGACTGGCATGTCGTAAAAATCTGTTATATGATAAAGCAGTTTATAATTACACGCGGCAATAATTTATAATAAATAAAAAAATTGTATATTATTTATAGTACATACTTACTTCATAGTACTAGATTTGTCTACATTTTGTCTTTTATTTCTTTTATTTTTCAAAGAATCTTCTTTATCATTATCATGAATTTTATGAATATACTTTTGATCATACTTTGTGTTTAATACTGTATCATCGGTTTTTATATGCTCCTTTACATTTTTTGTCTTTGTATTTTCTTTTGTAGTCGTTTTGCTAACGAAATTTTTTGATGTATAGTTTGAGAGACAAAATTTATCATGATCTTTAAACAGCTGATTATTCTCGGTCAATCGTTCTAAAAGTTTATCATCAGGTAGTTTACTTTTTAAATAACACAATGTTTTACTCAATCTGTGTCTCTCTTTAGCATATTTATTATACACTTTTAATATAACTTTGCTCACTTTTTCTACTAAATTAGTAAGGAGTGATTTAGAAGCAATATGCATTCTATCACTGTTGTGTTGCAAGAAGCTGTAAATAATATAATAACTTAAATATGCAATAATTCACTAGACATTAAATATCTGTTTATTACTGATACTTACTCTAAGACAATAGGATCAAACACAACTTGTGTGTTGTTCCTAAGTAATATCATTGTATCATAAAACGCTTTTGTATTATTTACAATATCCAATGTTTTATTTATGTCATTTTTCAAAGAATTATTATCATCGTAAATAAATGTCAGTGATGATAATACATGTAGAGAATTTTGAAGTTGATCCAATGGATATGAAGTAGAATTGAAAAATTCCTTGGTAATTATAACAGGTTTACTATTTGTTTTATTAGAAGAATCAGTAATCTCGGAAAACTGTGTTAAAATTTGTTCTGTAATTTTTATATCAGTTGGCATATGTGCTTTAATTTCGTTCAACATAGTTTTCACTAAAAATAAGAATTATGATGTAAATGATGTAAATCTACAATAGATCTTGGACCTTAAAACATTTTGTTTATCTTTACCATCTGTCAATTCCTTGCAAGTATTAACAATGTTATGACTCGCAGTCTTAAGGCTTTCAACATCAACTCCATTCGAGACTGGACAAGTTTTAAGAATTGTGAAAAAGTAACTAAGAGTCACACCAACAATTATACCCAACACATAAGCGATAAGAATGTTCCATATATCTTTCTACAATAAAAAAGAGATTTAAACCTTATCATTTAGAAAACATTAAAGATATTTGGAATATAATCTTATTGTCAGATAATGCAAGAATACTAAGTTTTAACTGAATATCAATTATTACAATACCTGTTTATTTGTTTGTACTTCTAGCATTTGCAGAGACTTGCATGGCTTACGATTAAATTGACAAATTTGGAGATTTGTATTAACAACATCTGTGTCACTCTCTGTTATGACTGATATACCGTCAGATATATCTTCTGATTCTGTGTTTGTACACGATACTTTACTATCATTATCTTTCGTTTGTTCAATCTCATTATCTGAATCCTTCACAAATAGAAAATGTTAAGCATCTCATTGATTCAGTTCTGTTTTAATATTACTTGTGGCTGCACAGTATTCAAGTTCTAATTACATCATATCTGCAATATTATTACTCACCTTCTGTGTCTCTGGTGATTGCAAATTTTTGCCATTATCACTATGATCGATAATCCAGCTTAATTTTATCCAATCATCCTCATCTCCATCCAGCTGTACCACTTTTACATCAACATCCATGTTATCGAGACATATTTCGTTAATATTTACGTCATCCATCATCTGTCTCGTAAAACAAAAGTTTGCGTAGTTTTTTTCGAAGATTTATCAAACACACTGCGGACCGAAATCCAAAAGTTCAACTGAGTCACGGCACAAAATATATTTTACTGAATATGTGCCAAATAGCCAAATTTCAAGCACAGATATTGGGCTACATTTCAACGATTAGTCTCTATAATTTACATATATACTATAATACTAGATACTATCCAGATTCTGTTTATGCAGCACAGGTCACCTTTGTCCTTTGGTTTATATCACGAATAATTTTGATTAGGAAATTCTCAAGTTGGTTTGACATTCTCAGCATAGAAGACAGCAAAGAATAAACAATGGTTGCTTTCAGTCGCGTTCAGAATAATCACTGAGTATCAATCAAATATGATTGGTTCTTACCCGTAGATCTAACTGGCTAGGTTACACAAGACGCAATTCATATTCAACAATTTAATCTGATAAATGTGAAATAAGACGAAAATAGCGTTGACATAAGAAATATGTCATCAAGTTATATATATATTATATGATGTATAAATGTTCATATAAATATTTAGAGAAATTTTAGTAATATATATATAATATATATATATGATCCAAGATATATGATTCAAATTATCAAAATTATCAAAAGATTGTACTTTGGATTGATTAAATTAAAATTTCGAAAATTAGAATTCTGATTAAAGCGATAGTATATTAATTTTGGCTCAATTTCCAATTTTGCAGATTTAACCATTCGATATAAATATATAAAATATATAAGAAAATGCTTTACTTTAGTACACACGTCATTTAATCTCAAAAATTACATTTGCGCATTCATTAAGTCTGTCGCGTTGCTTACACTTTTGGCACTCGACATCTTCGCTTTCTCTCTTTTCAAGGCCAAATATATATCTATCTCATTTTAAGTGCAAAAATATTTGGGGATTTCATGCAACGCGAACAGACCTATGATTGGTCAACACAGACAAATGAGGACCTAATTGCCTCCCACCATATATACGCTCCAGCCAATAAAAAAATTGTCAAACCCTATAAGCGCATAATATTATTTAATATTAAATAATATTATGCGCTTATAGGGTTTGACAATTTTTTTATTGAAAAAATTCCAATTATTGATATATTTAGAGAGATCGTTCAACTTCATTAATAATTTTATTATAAGCACATAAACCTCTTATTATAAGGACCACTGCCCTATAAGCGCAAAATGTTCCTAGAATGTTACATGAATATTATTAAAAAAAATTAAAATAATGTTATTATAATATTTCGAAAATATCATAAATATTTTTTTAATATTACAGGAGTATTCTAGAGGTTATATGTCCACTTATATATAATAATAAACCTAGGTATTATATTTTAATATTCCTGAAACATTATTAAAATATTAATAAATATTAATTATTTTTAATTTTGTGCAATTTACGAGCTTGATGACAATGGCCCTAAGCCTCTAAAATTTTTCTATCAGTAACGTTGTTCTTTCTTCTCTCAGCTGAGAAGCTGAGATTTACATATTTATAATGTCGTAATAAAAAAAAACTCAGCTCTTTTAATGCGTTGAATTAATAAATATATTCTTTGTTTATACATTTGTTTTACTTGAAATGTAAAAGTGTAACATAAGTGTGCAACCACAAAGAACAAATCTGTATCTGTAATCAAAAAACACATGCGATTGGTAGCCTTAGGAAGTTTTTATATCTGAAGGATAATTTTTTACGTCACATCTATTGCATTAAATTGATTAAATTAAGATGTAAAGTAAAAAATTAAATGACTAGATGAACAGATTTGTTTTTTGCAATTGAACTTTTCGGTTTGTTTATCTTTTTCTTTTTCTTTTCAAATCTTTTCTTTCTAATCATGACTGTTTCATTTTAAGTGCAGAAAGTACAACATAGTGTAGCTACGAAGGACAGATCTATCACGGATAGTTTTTATCGTCAAATTTCGTACTGAATTCACAAATAGTGAATGAAGTAGCAAATATATCGGCAGAAAATTACTGTGTGCTTCGTAACAACTGAAACTAAGTACTGTATGTATTTTCTGCGAGTTACTATAATTGTAATCTAAAATAGGAAAAAAAGAACTTTAGATAAAAACATGAGGAATATTATTGCATTATTCAGGAATAAAACTCTGGAAAACGTAAATCAGAGGAATATCAGAATGATTGAGCACAATTTTCCGCCTTTGAAAAATGACCGGATACTCAAGGCGGCACGTGGGGAGCCAGTTGACAGAATTCCAGTTTGGGTTATGAGACAAGCAGGAAGGTACCTTCCGGAGTTTCAAGAAGTAAGAGCTCAGCATGATTTTTTCACAGTTTGCCAAACTCCTGAATTGGCATGTCAGGTGACTTTACAGCCGATAGAACGTTTCGATCTCGATGCCAGTATAATATTCTCAGATATCCTGGTGATCCCTCAGGCGATGGGCTTGAAAGTTGAGATGGCACCAGGAATAGTAAGCACTTTCTCAATTACGTATTTTCACATAACGATCAAGTGATATTCATTAATGTACTCCATATTCATTATTGTCTCTTTATTCTCTATAAATAAGAAGTATCTGTTAGGGTCCAGTCTTGCCTCAGCCCTTAGCTGGTCCCAATGATTTATCACGACTCGTGCAACCAAATGTGAATGAAGCTTTAAAGTATGTTGGAGATGCTATAACATTAACTCGACACAAGTTGAATGGCAGAGTGCCATTGATAGGATTTACTGGAGCTCCTGTAAGTATTTTAATATTATCCAAAAAACCAAAATATAATACTAATTATGAATTTCTTTGATACAAGGATATTTATTTTTATTGTATATTACATATTAATGTACTTATATATTATATGTTAATATAAAATAGTTAATTTGTTTCACACACAGTGGACTCTGATGGGTTACATGATTCAAGGAGGAGGCAGTTCTACAATGGCAAAAGCGAGATCCTGGTTATATAAGTATCCAGAAGAAACTCATAAATTGTTACAGATGATTACAGATGTTATTGTGGATTACTTAGTAATGCAAGTGAAAGCTGGTGCTCAGGTATATAATTAAAAGTATAGTTTTTTCTTTTGTAGGAGAGAACTCTTAAAATATGTTATGTATATATGTAGTATATAATGACGTAACTCAAAAGCAATAACCATTATACCCTTTTTTCAAGTTACTTCAAGTTTTTGAAAGCAATGGAGATTATTTGAACGATGCATTATTTACAAATTATTCTTTTAAATATCTCAAACAAATTAGCGAACGTGTACGAAAGCAACTGAAAGAAGCAAATATTCCAGAAGTGCCTATGGTAAAATGTTTTTCATAACTATCTCTTACCAGCAAAAAATTACTTTACAAATCAAATAGATAAATTATATATAAAAATCAAACGTATTTCTAGATTGCTTTTCCAAAAGGCGCAACCATGAATTCTTTAAAAATTCTTACGATGGATCAGAGTTATGAAGTTATAGGTCTTGATTGGACTGTAGATCCTATAGAAGCCAGAAAACAACTTGGTGCTAATGTTACATTACAAGGTAATATGGATCCTTGTGCAATGTATTCTTCACAGGTATGTTATCTCTTTTTAAAAAATTATAATTTCAATTTTTTTTAAATATAATTATTTTATATTAACTTTTATACATGCTTACTGAAAAATATAGTAATTAGAGTAATAATAGTAACGGTACTGCTAGTAATCACCAATCGAGAAATATTTACACATATAAAAATAAAATTGAATTTATTCATTATATTGTCTTTAGGATGAAATCGTCGATCGTGCACAAAAAATGGTGTCAAATTTTGGTAAAACTCGATATATTGCTAATTTGGGACATGGCATTTTACCGGATACTCCGATTTCATCCATGGAGGCGTTTATTAAAGGAGTGCACTCTGTATAAGTATATATTTTATAATCAAAGCATTTACTATCCAGTTGTTATAAACGATTACAATTATTAAATACATAACATTGTTTCATCTTTTTCTGTTTTTTTAATAATTGTATATTAAAATATATTTATGATACCTCTAATGTCAAAAATATTTTTTGAATATCGTTTTTCAATAAAGGGAAATCTTGATTCGTTCGTTCCATTACATGTTTCAAATAATCACGAAGAATCTGTTCATTTTGGGATTCTTCACTTAATGTAACTTCACTCTTGAAAAGCATTTTGTATCGGCCACTTTTAATGTCTTGTAGCATTTTAGCTTTTCGTTGTTTAAAAACTAATGTCTGCAAATTCTGCATGTAACAAAAGATTTTTTAGTTATGATGTTAATGTTAAACAAATAGTAATTTTGAATCTTATGAAGTTAAGAGGAACTAAATTATTCATATTACGTACATGATATTTAATAGCTTCTATTTGTGTAATCCCTTGATCCAAATTTGGGATATCACTTTGCATCATTTTCAATGCTGTTTGCGATTCGTTGCATTTGTCTACTATATCCTTTATTTGATTTTCCAGTTCCAATATTCTATTTTCAATCTTTTTTGTATCCTATAATAAACACTTCATTAGAGGAGTCATCAATTAAGCTTAATGTAAGTTAGGATTTACCTTCACGATTTGTTTTATCTTTAACTTTTGATCAGCAAGACGTTTACGGAATATAACTTTCTGATTATGTTGTCCTTTAGGATCTTTTTTAAGTTTGCTCATGACTTTGTCTAATATAATATCTCTTCGTGCAACACAAAACTCCATATCATGGATCAATTTTTCTTGTACTCTACGCAAATGTGAGAGACGCATTTCCATTTTATGAATTTCACTTTTCATCACTGTGATATCGCCACCATTACTACGTTCATCTCTCAATTTCTTCATCGCTTCTTGCATTAATTTCACCTAAAAGCATAAATTAAAAATCATGATACTTTTCTTGATACAAATAAAAATATATAATATTTAATGTTTAAAATATTACTTTCTTCTCCCATGATAAACTTTCTTGTTGCACTGCATCTAGATTATCCTTCAAAAGTGCCTTTTCCTCATATAACCGTTTTAAATCGCTTTGCAGCTTTATTAGATTTAATTCTGCATCTTCGAGAGATTGTATCCCTTCCATTTTTGTAATAGAATTTTTGTCTTCTAATTCCTCTTTCAGTCCTTTTTGAACGATTAATTGTGAATTTATTTGTACTATTCTTTGTTGCAGAACATTTAATGTTCTCTCCATGTTTGAATCTTCCTTATCAAGCATTTTCAAAGCATGTTCTAGTTTCAAATTTTTTTGCTCCATAATCATAATTTCTTTATTAAGAAGATTAAGTTCTTGCAATTGTAAATCTTTCTGTTGACTCAGTGTAATCATATATCCTTCTTGGCGAATCCATAATTGTTGTGCTTTCTGATTATTTTGCTGAATTTCTTCTATATTCTTTTCCAAGGTTTTTATTTTCATATCAAGAGGATTAACTTCTCCATTTTCTCTATGCGATAATATCTGTAAGAAGAAATAATGGTGTATAATTAATATTTAATATT
Organism: Mycetomoellerius zeteki; assembly: GCF_001594055.1. Classification (NCBI taxonomy): domain Eukaryota; kingdom Metazoa; phylum Arthropoda; class Insecta; order Hymenoptera; family Formicidae; genus Mycetomoellerius; species Mycetomoellerius zeteki. Next base: position 1,073,659 of record NW_017256500.1, read on the forward strand.
CTCGTATAATAAAATTTTTGTTAAAATGTTCTTACCTCTTCAATGGTTTTGTTCAAGTTGACAATTTTTATTTGTTTCCTCTCGATTGCTGTATCATGCTTCTTGATTTCTTTCTGAATCTCATCTATCTCTTTCTCTTTTTTATTATTATTTTTCAAGAGTTCCTCGAGGTCCATCTTCTCATAAGATATGTTTGAATTAAGTTGTTCCAATTCCAATAATTTTTTGCCATATGAATTTTCTGTTTCTACTAGTAACAATTCTTGTTCTTGTATTGACTCTTTAGAATCCAATAATAATTTATTCAAATATTGCGCCGCTTTGTTATGCGCAACTTTTTCTTCCAGTTTGCTATATATTGTTTTTTCTAACTCATTTTGCTTATTCAGACATTTTGTAAATTCTTTATCCATTTCTTCCTCTTCATGTAACAAATATTGCCATTCCTAAAATACAAGACTGTTATGAATGATAATGTAATCGCGTAAAAATATTTTTATAGAGATATATTTTAATTAATAATTTAACAATGTTTTTTTTCAATAAGTATACATTAATTCTATATACATTATGAGCTAAATCAAATTCACGTTGCTCCTGTTCACTAAATTTTGCTAGTTTTACTAATTCAGATTCCAAATTATTAAGTTTATCATTTCCGATTTCCACCAATTTTGTATTATTCAGAATATTGTCTTCTATTCGTATATGCAGTGAGGTCAGATTCTCATTGTTCTCTGTTTCCTTACAAGTTTCTTTTTTTAACTTCTCTATTTCCGTTTGTAACGTATTAAAAGATTCACATATTTTCCTGAAACAATATTCGTTGCTGCAGTCTTTCATAAGCAAATGATGGTAGAGGAAACTTTACCAAGACAATTATTTCTTCCTATTAAAGTCATAGATGTGACTGAATTATGATACTATTGTATGTCATTAACTTATTATCTCCCATTACAATTTTATTCACTCAAATCTTTAAAGATTATCGATATATTACGTACTCACGCTCTGTGTTTAATTGCTCATAAACTTTGTTCCGATTAGTAATATTCAGCACAACAGAATTCCAGGCGTTGCATAAATTTGTATGCTGCTTATGCAACGTTTCTAGATCAATATTAACATCGGCAATCATCTGATTTATCTGAATTTTTTCTTTATTTTTCAACTGCAGTTGGGTGTCTAAATTGGCTATCTCGTTTTTAATTTTCCAGACTTCCTCCATGAGTTTATATATTATGCAGTCTTTCTGCTGTTTCTCAGTAATTAGATCTCGTTGAATTGCCTTATCTTTTTTTGATACTTGTTTAGAAATGATCAAGGTATTTTCGAGCTCTGTTTGCCATTTTGAGAATTGCGCTTGCAAATCAGTGATTTGTTCTAATTCGCGCATGCAATTCTCTTCTTTCCTTTTCTCTTCCAATAATTTAACATGGGTAGTTTTGTGAACATCTTTGGCATTCTTTACGCATGTATCTTTCTTTTCGCGTTGCGAAATCACATTTACTATCATGCTTTGATACTTCTCAATTGTCATTTGCTGTTGCGCTATTTCCTGTTGAGCATAGTACAGTTGTAAACCTTCTGTTTCACGTTCCTTCTCTAGAGCTTTTATATCAGCCTCCTGAAATATTTGCGATGAATATTTAGTAAGAGAATAACATTTGCGCCTCTTTTTATTTACCAGACAAATCCTTTAAGTCTAGAAAAAAATAAGGATTCAAGCACTTACAAGCTCTAATATTTCGCTATTTAACTTATTGTTGACACGAACAAGATGCTCTCGTAGAGCATTTTGGAATTTTTTCATCAAGGAATCATCTGGATCCAAAACATCTGGTACATTTAAAGACTTTGTATCTATCCAAAACTTTCTCGTGACTTGTTGACTCCCTGGCAGTTCCATATTATTAGCAGTATCATTAGAGGGACCAGAAGTGCTATTTGCAATCGAGGTAGTCATTGTGAAATGTCGTATCACACAATTCTTTGTAAAAAGCTTCTATCCTGAAATCATACGAAAACAGCTTTAGACTCGTATCAGAGTTGTTGATTCACATTAAATTCGTAGTCAAGGGAGTATGACACATCATCATGAAGATATATAATCAATATTTTTTTATTTGAACTTGTTTTAATACAGTTTGGCTTATTTAAATTAAAGACATTGCATAATAAAATTGCATATGTATGCGAGACATCAAAAAATCATCATTTATGAAGAAAAGAGATAGTATACATTATACATCTTCAATTTTTTATTCATGAATAAACTCAGCTTTTGAGCATATTAAGGTAAGTAATAATAACTATATTAAGATAATAAATATACATAAAATAATTTGTTTAATAAAATATTTTACAAATTCATAAAATATTGGTTCTCGCAAGATAATCTTATTTATCGATAGTTGATAATTAAACTTCCGATAATCTCGTCTTACCACAACATGTGGTATAAGACAAGAACATAAATTATCGACAATTACAATTTATGACATATCGGAAAGATCTTATAAATGTATCAGTGAAAAAAGGAGGTGTCAAATGATCTTACGTGGCTTAATAGAGCCGCCCGAGACAGATCGGTGTGGATCAAAAGAAATCCGGATCAACATTACGTGGTTAACGGAGAGAGCATCGTCGGCGCTGTCACCGTTGTATGTGACGCGCGTTAATTGCCACTTTGCCAGCCGTCTCTCCGTAGTTTCCGTGTTGGTGTTGTGACAGTTCGTTCGGATCAGCGCGGCGTCGAAGTTCAATCGTGGAACGAGATGCGGCTATGATCGTCGTGAGATTCGTCGCGGGCTTGTAGAATGACCAAAGTTTGTGTGAACGCACGTTGAGGGTTAACGTTGGCATAGTGATGCAGAACGCGCGCGTCAGCGATGAGAATATGGAGCAAAGTTGGCCGGAGAAAAGGACGATCAGGTTCCGCGGTACTGACGAGTCCAAAACTCATATGTCATGTCACGACAAGCGCGTGGAAAATGTGGATCTTACGCACTGTAGGCCGCAATTATCCGATGGCCAAAATGCGCAGAAGAAGAAGAAGCAACGTAAGTAATCGACAACATCCGACACAACACGGTTCTCCAGGGGATGTCCTAAGTAAAACTGTGTGATACACCTAGTATACAATGTGCTAGGGATATGGTAATTGTCGGTACAGCACAGTGGAATGTATATATAAATTAAGAGGGAAAAAAACGATGACACAACAGCGCACACATAACACAAGACATCTCCAATGGATGAATAGATTAGATAAGATATATTAATCATGCACGAAAATATCTTAAAATTTTCTACGAATGAGAAACTATGAAAAAAAGAAAGAAACAAATGTGAAAGAAACAATCCTTACAAATTTTTTGAGCAAGCTATTTATATTTATATTTGTTACAAATCCTATTTTTTGTAATATTTTGTATTATTAATTATTAACGTACTACTTTTTGCTGTAACAGCAATTACTAATTATTAAGTAGTAATTAGTCCTAATGAACAAATTTTTTTTAATTCTTATATATTAATTTTTCAGAATTTCTGTACAATTTTATAATTTTCTTACAAAATTTTCTCAGATTTTTTATATTGGAACATTTCTAAAAAAAACTGAAAAGTTCTATATCACATAGAGTTCAAAAAGAATTCAGTGATATGTTATCAATTCTGAACTCGTTTTCGGATGCAAAAAAGTTCTTTTTCTGAAAAGAATTCTTTTTGCAGAATTGATGACATATCACTGAATTTTTTTTCGAACTCTTTTGAATTCTTGCTATCTGGGAAAGTTTGTTCAAATAATATTGAATTTATGTTTGATTTATTCAAAAAATATATTTGCTTTTTTTTATAGGGGTATCGTTAATGCAATTTTTGAGGACAGAATTAACAAGAGGTTATCAGCTGGAGCATGATGAAGAAAGATTTTCCGCAAGAAGAGAGAAGGTTTACTCATTCATGAAAATTCCTAGAGAAGTGGAAAACTTTATGGTGTATGGATTCCTTCAGGTATACTGTACAGCAACAAACAAAAATATCGCGAGAATAGAAGGATAGCTAAAATCTCTTAGAATAATCGAGTATATTACATATTAGATGTTTTATTGTTTTTGTCATTGCAGTGTGCCGATTCCTTTTTATTTGTGTATACATTTTTACCACTAAGATTTGCAATGGCTTTGTGGGCAGTGATTACAAGACCTTTACGACACTATCTGAGGTATACAAAAGATATCGATTTAGAATAATAGATATTTGTTTACCTAAAAATGTTGACTGGTCTGATTTTTAGGGGTAGGAGTGAAAAAGATCATGCAAAAAGTGTGGAAAGATATCTGAGTCCAGCTGAAGTATGCGATTTGTTAAAAGGAATTGTAGTGGTGGGTTGTTGGGTAGCAACCTGGAAGGTGGACACCTCCATGATGTATCATTTAGTTAAGAGTCAATCAGTTATAAAGCTATATATATTTTATAATATGCTAGAAGTAGGAGATCGCCTTTTCAGTGCTTTCGGCCAAGATACTATTGATGCACTGCTTTGGACCGCTACCGAGCCACAATCACGTTCAAATTCCACTCGTACAAAACATTTCGGTACATTACCGCATCTCCTGTTTGCCGTCACTTATGTGTGTATCCTTTAATTAATTACAATATATCATTACGATTAATCCGATCGAGATAGATTTAAGCCGCAACAAGATATGTTTACCTTGACTGCTTTCCCATAAAGTGTTACACAGCATATTGGTATTATTTCAAGCGACGACGTTAAATGTGGCAATTAACAGCAGTAATAAAGCTCTTCTCACAATTATGATGTCCAACAATGTAAGTTGCGCTAAGAAAAATAAAGTAGTCATTTTTTTTATAAAGTATTTCACATGGAGTTCTTTTAGTTTGTAGAATTGAAGGGTTCTGTTTTCAAGAAGTTTGACAAGAACAACTTGTTCCAATTATCTTGCGCCGACGTCAGAGAAAGATTCCATCTGATTATGCTGCTTCTTGCAGTGAGTCTGCAAACGATGAAAGAATACGCATGGCATAGCGATCGTCTCGCTGTCTTGTTACCCGATTGCGTGACGTTATTGTTGGCAGAAGTTCTCGTTGATTGGGTTTGTAAAATAAATTGTGTATTATGGATAATGCAAACGAGAAAGATATTCGACCAAACATCGAACTAGGATTGTTTATAACACTAAACGACTAAATTTGGATCATTTTTATCATTTATAATTTCTCGTTTGCTTATTATTAACAAATCTTGTGTAAATTGCACAAAATCATCTCCACTGTATTTCTGTAAAGGTGAAACATGCGTTCATCACACGTTTCAACGAGCTGCCTTCGACCGTCTACAGAGATTATACCGTGAGTTTGGCTTATGACATGGCACAGACACGTCGAGAGACGGCATTCTCGGATCCCTCAGACTTGGTTGCGCGGCGAATGGGCTTTATACCTCTTCCTCTTGGAGTCGCCATAGCTCGTGTATTATGTACGACCCTGACGCCATCCGCGAGACCCGCTAACATCATACTTCTATTATTAGCTTACCTTGTATTAGTATCTCTTCGTATATTGAACAGTTTAATCATTCTTGGAAAGGCGTGCGACATAATGTCGTCGCATACGCAACCTGATAAAGAAGACGTTCCCACGAAGTCTCCGTCGAAGAATCGTGCCAACAGTGTCGATATGAAAAATCCAAATCTTGGCACGGCTATCTTTTCAAATAGCGCCGTCAGCTTGAACAATGTTTGTTTGAACGAGGCGTTTCTGGAGCCGGAAGAGACGCAGAAAAGTGAGAAACTTCAGTGTAATTTTGAGGAGCTCACGAACGTCACGAAAACTGTGTCAAGGACAGGAAGCGAACCCCTTCTTCCGCAATGACAAATCTCAATAGCGCGATTAAAATGTAATGATTTTTTTTTTATTTGTAAATTGTACATATTTCGTTGTACATATATACATGCACAGATACTATATGGATGTTTTTTTGCAATATTTAAGTATTAAGGTATTTATGTAAGAGTAATAAATTTGGTTACCATTTATTATTAAATTTATTCTTAAACATCTGTTATATGTATATAACTATATATAAAATACGGTTTATTCGCAATTTTTTTTATATTCAATAGTCTTTATTATAATTTTTAATCGTAATTTTATCAAAATGTCGAAGTTATGAAAAAGTGAGTTATAAAAAGACGTTATATAAGAAATGTTACATAAAAGTAAATATAAGTCATATTTTTCTTTTCTATCTTATCGATGATCGAGTATGAAGTTCTCGTTCTTACTCACAGCAAGCAGGATTCAGGATGGATACAACTAATTTAATTGATTCCAAGAGTTCGTTATACCTACATCAGTCTGTCGACGAGCGTGTGACGAGTGGCGCGCAGTGGCGCGACGCACGAATAGTTTCGCCTCCCTGTCGCGCTTTTCCTCCCTCTCCAATTCCAAATCCCGTCTCCGTCCAATCATCGTTCCTCTTTCTCTCTCCCTTTCTCTCGCTCGGTCCTTTTCTCTCCCACTCCGCGCAATCGCTCGCTCTCTCGTTCGACCGAGAAGCACGGGACCAACGGGACGCGGGACGTCGCGGAGGCGGTGGAGGACGTTCGGTCCGCCGCTCTTCGGGAGCCGCGTATCACGAATTCGCGCGATAGTAACGACTGACGACGTCCTCGTCAGGTCCCGGTCGCGACGCTCCGCGTATGGCTCCTCCTCACTCGCGCACCACAACAAGTTGAATGGACGAGGGTACGAAATACCGAGTGCCCATCGGCTGCGACGCCTGCGTGTCTATGCGCGTGTGTTTCGACTCGCTGTGCTTCTTGTCGTCGCAGCAATCGTGCGCCGACGAGGAGGACGACGTCGCCGCCACCGCTGCCGCCGTCGCAGTCGCCGGTGCATCGACGCAGCTGCCGACGGACACCGCGGCCGTTGACGGCGGCATCGGCACCGTCGCCACGACCGCTACCATCACGCAAATCACCCAAGTGCCGCTCCACGTCGGTGCCGGCGGAGGTACCGCGATGGGCACCCTCAGGGAACTCCAGGAGCTGTTGCGTATCAAGGACGAGAGGATCGCCGAACTCGAAACCGTCGTCTGTTGTCGCGATGCCCAGATCCAGGAGCTGCGCAGCCACCTGGACAAGTTCCTGAGTATCCTGCCGTTCAGCGCGGCGCCCCCGCTCACGCCGACGAAGCCGCGTACCCGCGACCGTGCCCAGGGCATATCCGCGGAGCCACCGCTCCAGGAGCTCGCGCCTCTCGCGGTGGTCGACAAGAGCGACAGGTTGGTACCACGCGGCACTGTTTTTCTACTTGTTGCTCGCGGCTCGCGTGAGCGCGCCCGCGCATTGTCCCTTCTTTTTATTCTTTTCTTCTTGCGCGCACCTTGCACGCGCCCCACGAATTCTTCGAATGAATTTAAATCAACGCTATCTTTAACCCACGTCAAACGTGTCATTGCGACGCTCCAGCTCGACGATAACTCTGGCTCCGTTGCTTACTTTGGCATTTCTCACTTTGACACCTATACAAAACGCAGCCAAAAGTGTGGAAAATTTCACGCAAAATTATACTTGGCTAGCGGATTAAATTTGATACGTGCAGAAAGAGCATGATTTTTGGTGGCTAATGAGAGTTTTCATTAGCCGCAACCGTAAACTACGATTCTCAGTTAGAATCTATATAAAGTTAGTTAAAAGTAATATAGATAATAATATTAGATTGGTGTAAAAAAAATTCGTCGGTTTTTTGTATCGCTACTAAGAGCAGTCGTAAACTTCGTTAAAAATGAACAAAATTTAAATTTAAAAAAGGATTTTATATATATAATTAAGCTTGAAAACTACTTTCAAAAACTTACTATGTTTTTTGAGTTTATGTGAGTTTGATAATTTTTACATATAGAAAACTACCAGCTGAAAAAAATGAAAAAATTTCTTTTCACTTTATAGGTCTGTTACTTTATAGGTACTTTATAGGTGCTCCCCAAAAAATCGAGAAAATTTTTTACTATCTATCGTAAAAAATTGAAGTTTTCCTTACAAAATCATTTTTTAATAATGTTCCTACAATTTTTTGTTCCTGAGTTACTCGCGGATTAAGTAAAAGTAGCATTCGGACTTTAATTGCTCATAACTCCGTTAAAAATCATTATATTGCGATAAAAAAATATAGATTCTTAAAGCTGAAACTTCGCTTTATCAATATAATCGCTAATTTTTTAAAAATATAATAGAATATATTGGAAAAGAAAAACCAACTATTTTATAATACCGAAAACCGACGTTTTTTTGTACCAACCTAATAGATTTAGCACTTCTCATTTTGACGCCTATATAAAACACGAAAGTGTAAAGAATTTCTTGCAGAATTATACTTGATCAACAAAATAAATTTGAGATGTCTAGAAAGACGTGTATCTTCACTAGTCATAACTTTGGACTGATTGGAATTCTCAGTCAGAATTCATATAAAATTAATAATTCAATAAATAAAAGTAGGGCTACGTTACGTAGAGCCAGTTACGACATAAAGAATATTTAATAATCATACAAACGTTTCGACGCCGATCGGGTCATTTTCAATGTAAACACAAACAAAATTACATAAATTATCGGAATATTCGGTCAAATTATAATATCCAGTAAAAACGTCGGTTATTTCGTATTCGCTATTATGTGCGGTTCATATGTAAAGGTATCACTTGAATGACGTAAAGGTGATCTCAACTCACTTTTCAAAATTCTACAATCTTGATTTGTCGTAATGATGTAAGTCAGACGCCGAGAGGAAAACGCAAAATTAACTAAGTTATATATAATAAAAGGTAAGCCATGATATATTATATATTGGAGAGACATGTATCTTCGACGACGTTATCATTTATTTCATATAAAATTATTTCATATAAAATTAGTTGAAAGTATAGAATAAAGGCTTACTTTGGCATTTCTTATTTTGACACCTAATATGTAAAACGCAGCTAAAAATTTTTGTGCTACAAATGAAGAATTTCATGCAAAATTATATTTGGTCAGTGCCACAAATTTGATGTCTAGAAAGAGATGCGTCTTTAGCAACAACCTTGCGATTCTCAATTAGAATCTATATAAAGTTAATTGAAAGTATAGTAATAGATTTACTTTGGCATTTCTCACTTTGACACACAAAACGCAGCCAAAAGTGTGAAGAATTTCATGCAGAATTATATTTGGTCAGCAAAACAAATTTGAGACGTCTAGAAGGACAGTCGTCTTCACAACTTTGGACTGCGATTCTCAGTTAGAATCCATGTAAAATTAATTAAAAGTATAAAATAATAGACTTCCTTTTATCTCATTTTGATATCTGATACATAAAAAACAGCCAGAAGTGTGGAAGATTCCACGCAGAATTATACTTAGTCAGCGAGACAAATTTGATATGTTTAGAAAGAGATGCGTTTTCAGTCTCAATCTTGGCTCACACACATGCGATTCTCAGTTGGAATCCATGTGTAAACTTGCAATTAGTTGAAAGTACAGTAATAGATAATTTTTGAAACGTTAGCGAGTTTCCTCGCTATAGATATGCAAAAGCGACCCTCGCAGGCTCCTTTATGCCCGTGATTATTTTCCCGAGCGTGACCGCGTTCGCGATAACGATTGAATCCGCCGGCTTCAATCTTCGATATTTAGCACCTTCATTCTCGTCGTCGCGCCGGTCGCATTGTCTATGTCGCAGTGTCAACGACTTTATTTGCTACGCGATCGCGAACGGCGCGGGCGCACAAATTGCACGCGCGAGGCACTGCACCGGTCTCTCGACCGTGTTGACGATGTGCGGCCGCGTTCGCCATGTGACCCGTCCTCGCCGTCGCCGTCATCTCGTGCGTTTTCATGCGTGCGACTCGAAAGAGCCCCCGGACCTTTCTCCTTCGCTCTAAAATTATATGCTTTCGCGTCCCGCTGCGCGCCAAAGTACACACTTTCGCTCGTGGGCATCCGATTACTTCCGACTGGCCTTATCTTCGATGCTTTTCGAGAGATATCACGTCGCTATCTTTTAATTAACAATATCTCTCGCTAAATATATCTTTGTTCCTGAGAAATGCCTCTTTACTAGAAACCTTAGACTGCGATTTTCAATTAGAATTCATGAAATTTAATTGGAAATATATAGTGATAGATTTACTTTGGTGTTTTTTTCATTTTGACCCTAAATCAGGGTTGTTATGTTTAAAACATTTGTATTTAAAACAAATGTTTAAAATATGTTTTATACACTGTACTGTTTTAAACAAACATATGTTTTGAACAGATTTTAAACATGTTTAAAACAAGTGTTTAAATCGTGTTTTTTAAAAGGAAAATAAGGAAATACGAATTTTAGGCTAATAATATCTTTATACATTTGTATATAATAATATACTTTTTTTTTTATATAATGTAAGCATGAACATATTTATATATATTAAATAACATTGAACCATGAGAATTTCAAACTAAATATTAATGATAAGGCCATTACGGTCTAGCGGGGAACTTGGATGCTTCTAATAATTCTAATATAATTAACATGTGAATTTATATACTGCGAATGTAGATTTTTATGCGTGCCGAAAATCCTTCAGACTTACAACGCAAAACTACCGCAGTAATATCACGAGTTAAATTGACAAACAATCTAACCATTTTTGATGCATATATAACGTCGGTACATAAATTCACACGTTAATTATATTAGAAGTATCCAAGATCCCCGCTAGACCGTAATGGCCTTATCATAAATATTTATATATTTTTAATATATTATATATATATATATACTTTCTTTCTCTGTTAATCTGTTACATAAAAACAAAAATTGAATAAAATTAAAAACCCAAAATCTTGATTTAAAAACTAATTTGGCAATAGTTTATATTTATTTTTGACTTATTCTGAATTTTTAGAATTTAAACTTTTCATAATAGATACCAACTTTGATGCTTTTTCTATTCCTAGTCTATTGCGTACTTTACTGTGTATAAACTATTATATCACCGAATTCACCGATGATTATTAAAACGGTCGAAAGCATTTTAACTATTAACAAAGGGGTCGCTGGAAACACTAAAAACTGTGAAAATCCGGTCACAATCGAAAAATATCTCATTCTTAAGATCTTAAGATGATCTTGAAATTAATTAAAATAAGAATAACCTATAAATATCAGATGTTTTAATAATGTAAATAATTAAATAAATGTAAATAAAATGTAAATAAAATTAAATAAGTAGTTTAACTAAAATTAAACATATTTTAAACAATATTTAAAAAAACATGTTTTAAACTGTTTTAAACATGTTTTAAACATGTTTTTTTTAAATATTGTTTAAAACATGTTTAAAACATTAAAAACATATTTTGAATAAAAAAAACACAATGTTTTGTTCTTTTTAAAAAAAACATGATTTCTATCAACCCTGCCCTAAATACGTAAAACACAATTAAAATGTACTTGGTCAACCTCCGAATCAAAAGTCTATCAAATTACAAATATTAATATATTTGTGAAAAAGGGAAATGGCGAGAGAAAATTATACTGAATGATAAATTTCGCGATTTTTTTGCATCTAAAACTTGATATGTCAAAATCGTTTAGCTTTCAATTATCGAACGATTACAGCCGATTGCTATATCGAACGACATTGTAAGGTCAAATCAAAAACCTGTCGTGTTATTTTCAGATTCATAAATTCTATATTGAGAGGTAATGATGACGATAACGTACGACGAGAGTTACGTAATGTGTAATTTAAATTTTAAAAGCCATTGCGCGACGTTGGAACGATCACACACACTTTGTTCAATTATTTTTAATATCTATATCTATGAGAAGGAGAAAAAGAGAAAGGTTGTTTGTGGGCGTAAAATATATTTGTTTTATCGTTACTCGAACATCTCGGTTTACGAGGGACATTGCAGTCGTATCGGGCGTATTTCGTGTATCGTAATATCAGGCCGCGGAGCGAAGTAAATCGCAACGTGAACATGTTTCGTGACTTCGATGGTGCGTGGGCACGACATATCACGTAAAATCGCGCAAGCACGCTTAAAAAACAAATGGATCCGTATCAGCACGAACGCGTGAACATAAACAGATTAAAAGAAGCACCGCCGTGAAGTTAACCCCTAACATAAAAAAAATAAAGTTTCTATAGCTCATTCGATTGCTCATCGTTTGCACATGTATGCACATTTCGAATTTTTGTTTGCACACTTTCAGTTTAAAAGTTATTCAAAAAACATTTGGGGGGGGCCAACTTCACCCTAGCCCCCCAACTTCGAGCAACTTGAATCAAAAAGGTCTTAATCGAAAGAAGTAAAAAAAGCATGAATGAGCGTGGAATGAGCAACGTCGGCGTGTATCAATTGTGTTTGTCGCATAGACGTAATGCGGATTTTACACGATTAGTAATACTAACCAGTAATATTAGGTCTGTTTTCTGTAGCTGAACTAGTGTACACTTTTGGAACTTAAAGTGAGATAGATGTATGTTTGATAGTTAACGAAAGCGAGAAAGAGAGTTCTAGTGCAGTCTAGTGCAGGAACAGAAAACAGACCAATTGAATCAGTAATATTAATAGTACATATAAATATTTTTACAACCTCACATGATCAGGATTATTGACAACATTTCAGTACAGTTTTATATACCTTACGACATTATGTACATACATTACAGACCTTTATAGACAGTTAATAATATTGTCAGCCTAACAAATATTGATACATTATTGACGATGATTTTTCAATTTTCGAGCATCAATATCAATTTACGATAGGGGATATCATTTGTTAAGAGAATACCGATACTTGAGAAGAATTCCGGATCATCGTCAAGATTTTACATCCATCAATATTAGCTACACGCGACTAATAATTGTTGGCATGTGTCAATATTTATTGATACTGATATTATATGGACCGTCCAAAGTGCTTATTATATAAATTGCGGTATAAATTGCGCATTTTCTGATTTTAGCTTCTGTGCTTAGAACATATCAGTGTATCACATGTGCAGCACAAATCATTCTTGCAGCACACTGAAAAACATATACTAAATTTTAATAAATCATAATAAGATTAGAAATCATTTGTTTGACTTGACTAAATATTTACTAAATATAAAGATATATTTATTTAGCATAAGAACTATTAATTTAATTTAATTATCATTTCATTTTATTGAGTAAATATTTATTTAAATATTTAGTTAGCACTATAAATATATACAAAATAATTATTAAATATTAATTAAAATTTAAGATCTCTTTCTGCAATATTCTATTAATATTATAATATTGCAACGTTGCATCAATGTTACTGGAGGCTTCTGTGCTGCATTGGTCAGCATCTGTCTTCAATTTGATATTTTAGAGACAGCAATATGCTTCAAACTGTCTCATTCTTTCCAAATTGATAGTGATAACATCAAAGAAATGCGCAATCTATTGTTATTACATTACTATGATTTGGCAAAATATTAATTTTTTGTCTAGAGAGAGAACACAGAGAAACATAGCAAATTATGATAATCACAAATATTTTCTTCTTCCGATGAATTGAAGTTTGAATTGCACTGCGATTGAAAAAGAAAATACTTGGAAAATAATAATGATAATATATCGTCGCGATTTTATATTTCATGTTTATTTCGTTGCTCCTTTTAGCGCTCGCGCTCATACTTGTGTTCGGATTTACGCTGCATACATGCACATAATGCGCGTTCGCACACACGTAGGTGTATTGACACGTGGCGTGAGTATTAGAGCCGGCATTAGAAGCTCGTGCTCGGCTTTGCGAATTTACGTTCCGCGTTCGAAGGCGGCGCCGGCAGCAGGTTTCTATACAGGTCGCGCCATGGAAATTAGTAACATGAATGTCTTCTCCTATGAGAAACTTGCAATTGACATTTAACGCTTCCCGGACCGTGCCTTTTCTAGACACATTAAATTTAAAAGATAGATGGATGGATAGACAGGTACATTGAGAGAAAGGTGTTTGGTATTTCTGACTATAATTCATAAAATAATTATGGTTATGAACTTCCTTTTTATAATTATTAATGCTATAATGTTAGTAATAATTAGATATGTATTTATGACTCTACTAAAAATATGTAGTTAAAATGATACTACTGAAAATGATACTGAAAATTATAGTTAAATTATGGTAATTGCAATCATTAGTTTGTTTCAGTGATGGTCGATCAGATAGGTAGATAGAAGGATAAATAAAACAAGAGAGAAGTAAAGAGATTTTAATTTTAACATGAAATAACGAGTTTTTTGCATCATTTATCTATACTCACATTGGGTTTTATAATCATCAATTTCTATTAATTGTGTATCTTTAATAATTTAGACAAATTGTAATAATCTTTAATTGATTGCTTCAATCAATTAAAAATCGCTCAAAGTAATTAAACTTAAGAGCAGAAAATTGTAGTAAATTTTGACATACAATCTCAAAGTATTAACGATATATTTTCTAATTTTATTTTTTCAGTTTTTGAGAAATAACTATTTCTTATCATTATTAAAAATGCGCAATTTAAAAAATAGCTCTGTTTAAAAAAATATAGTTCTGTTTAAAAAAATAATGTATGACGTGTTCTTTTGCTGCGACACTGAATACATCGAAATAAAGAATACAATAATATAACATCGGAAATTGCAATCAAACGATATCATATTAAATTATTAGAAAATTAAAAAAATCGGTTTATTTTAATGGGCTTAGCCTCAGTGAACTTGACTGCTCATACCCTCGCATTATCTTTTATTGGATGATTCTAATGGGTGCCATGGGAAACAAATGTTGCGTGGCATGTAATACTTTGAGTTTTCTGTAGTAAATTCTAATGATGGTTCGAATTACACGGCTAGAAGGCAATTGCACATGCTCCATAAATAATGATCTATTATATAAACGCTAGAATAGAATTTTTTAAGTACGTCACTTTATATAACAGTGTTGTAATATTGTTTAATGACGTTTTCGTACGAATTGGGCTTGCAGAATGTACAGACACATTGTTGAAAAATTGAATTTTTCTATTTATTTATCCGTATCGTGTTTTCGCATTTTCTTTGTTTGCCTATTATGGAATTTCTGGGTTGACGTGTATTGTTATCGCAGACGTTCCGGGAATAACGTAACGCTTTATCTCATCGATCGTAAGGTAAGAAAACGAAAAAATTTGCTCGCATTATTGTGCACTCATTTCTTGACAATTGAAATTCGATTCCATTAATTTAACAGCGAAGAAAAACGAAGCACAGGTCAGAAGCAGAAGCTAATTTTAAACTCGCTACCGCTTATTATGCAAGTCCTTTCATCGTGGATCAATGCATACATTGCGATTTCTTTTTATCGCGTGTTGATTCATGCACAAGGGCGTGGTTGAACGCGATCAATTAAATAACTTTCGAAATTCGAGCTACTACCTCCATTATTTATGTGTCGTTAAATAATTGTTCCAACGAATTATAAAATAAATTATACAAATATGAAACGGTCATTTTACGAGTCTTTAATCTGTACGATTAAATGTTAAATTTTTATGTATTAAAAACGTTAAACATATAGTTATTTTCAATTTTATGTCCAGTTTGATCATGCAATCGCAAATTATACAGATATCTGTACTCTAAAAATTATTTTTTTTTTTTTTGAGATATCAAAAGATCTAAAATTTTTATACGATGTCGTATATCTTTTTATCGTGAAAATATTTCGGACATAGTTAGCCCTTCGATTTTATCTTTTTTACGTACATAACATTTCGATTTTGTTATTATCATAGATAAAAAAATTCTTTTCAATCTTAAGAGAGGCGTGTATTAAAAGGGAAAGTATAGGGTGGAGAAGATGACATTAACACCTGTTGCGCCTTAGAAGTCGGTTGCTTCATGCTTATTCCTTTCACCTATCGCTTTGCCATATTTCAAAGTTGTTCTTAGATAAAAAAAAGGCCTATCTTTGTCGGCCTTATCCACCGACAATATCTTGCAATCTTAAGCGGACATGTGATTTTTATACAACTTTGCCTATATTGAAGATAGAGAAATATGTTTTTTTATGTTGCCGCGAAGAAAGATTATATACATTTGTGTTTGTACTGTGTTTTTACAAAAAGTTAAAGTAATCAAAATTAATCTGACTGCACAATTTCTCTCAACACGAATTGGAATTAAAGTGACACCTTCGTGGATCGATAATACATTTGACGATATAAATGACTGTCAACGCGAGTTTAAACATCAGTGTGTTTAAACAATCTTATTATTAGCGAGGTAATCGTCTAACTGTGTATATTGAACGTAACGTTACTGCGTAATTGCCGCGTTAGAATAGTCATCCTACGTAGCGCATTGTGTGTTTGATATTGCGTTTATATCAGTAATTATTATGGTTGCACAATGTATTGCAGAAGAAGGTTTGAGCGGTTTTCTGAAATTTAAAAAGTTCCGTGCTATTTATTCTTCAAATGAATATGCTACAAGTGTTCTAAATATAGCTTCTCGTTGATGAATCTTTTCCTGCAATTTTTTTATGAGATCATTTTTCACGTTTATGATTCACTTGAACTGATGAAATCACTTAGATATCAAAGAAGCGACAGTAATTCAATCCTTTGAGTTAAATAACATTTTGTTATTTTTAACTTTTATGTGTGCCAAAATATAAATCAATCCATTTCTGTAATTAGTTTCAAAATAAACAGATCATATTAATATGTGTATCAGTAAATAATAAGTTAAATTTCAGTCAATTTTAATACATTTTCTTGAATTAAATTGTTTAACTCCCTTGTTATTGTATTAGTTAAATTAATATTGAACACGCTCAATTACGATCTATAGAAATGATAAGAAAATAACTCAAATAGGTATAATAACAATAAGTATAACTTGACATTATGGATTTAACATTATGAAGTGAAGGGCATAAATTCTATTAAATAAGTACGTACGAAAAATTTAGAATCTATAACGCAGCATTATTAAGACGAGATATGACAAAGTTAAAATATTATAAATATTATAAACGCAGTGTTATTTTCACACTTTCTGTCTTTATTGTAATAATAAAAAATTATAAAAAAGTTTTAAAACGATTTTGAATTGATTTTATTGATATAATTCTGATCCAAGAGCCAAACTTAATTTAAAATATTCTAAAATTTTCACTTAACACTTAAATTCTTAAATTAGCTGTGTTTAATAAATGTCACTTTAGTAATTTGTGTTATATATTTTGCACTTTATATTTCATCTTGGCAACGTCCAACCGAAAATTTATTTCACGTGGTATTTAAAGGAGACATAGATTTATTTAAGATAAAATTAAATCGTAGGTATCCTCGGTAAGTAAGCCTGTATTGTTTTAAATAAAAATCTCGCATTGACATTTAGTGTTTGCGGAATAATGCGGAATCGTTACGACGCTCACGTTACAAGATTCATTCGATATACGCGAGATCTCGGTCAACCTGCTATTATAAGAAAACGTCAAAACGGTTGGCAGATAAGCTTACGCGATGCAGGCGCATTGCGTGTATATACGCGCGTGTGTAGACGGTTGCACGCAGGTTGATCTCCCACCGAGATAATCGAAATATCGCGGATGACGATCGGGCGATTATTCATCGCGATATCCCACAGGCGCACGAATAAAATAAAAAAAAAGGCATAGCGGTTGCTGCCTCGTCTCTTCGTCCCTATCCCAGCCGTTATCCTTGCCTGCGCCGTGCTGGATCTTGCTCCTGAGGTGGCCGATAATGTCAATGGGCCTGAAAATAGCTCCTCGTTACGACTTAGCGGGATTCGTTCGCGCGGTTCGTGAATACTTTTACCGCGTCGAAATTTCCATATAAAAATTCCGAGATCGCCTCGTCGAAGCTCGCATTATTCTATAATATGTGGAGACATGCGTTTAACTTTGGCCGCGGAATATTCCGAGACGTATGTACGAGGTCTATAATTGTGAGACGTGTCCTGTGTAGAGGGTTTCGTTAGCTGTCTTTTACCAGAAAGAGATGTCTTCAATTATCAGATAAATTATTTTGCATTTAAGTTTTCGTCATTTCTGCTTTTTGAATATTTCGAAATTTTTCTTTTATTTTGTGTACCTATTATGTATCATGGCCCTTACAACTTTCAGGTTTAAATTAAAAATTAAAGAAAAACGAATCTCTATCTCTATTATATATTAAATTTTGTTTGGAAAATTAGACAGCTATTATAGTCCTCAAATAATATTAATGTTCATGCATTGAGTTTTAGCTCTGTGTGTCAGCTTTATTTTAATCATAATATTATTCTTTTTCTTGCATGTGCATTATCGTGTTTATGACCTATTTATTCAATGAGATTATTAAGTCGCTATTTTAAGAAAGATTGTCAAATAAACCGACGGTTGCGGTTTCCTGTGATCGTTTTTTTGAACGTACGTAATTACGTAGCATATGCATGGCATTCACTATGTAACGCATAGTATCTATAATTAATTAAATCATAAATAAAATATTTTACTTAGCCTATAAATACACAAATTAATTTTCAAAATAATAGAAAAATATCTAATCTTATTTATAAAAATATGTAATACAGCTACTATAAATGCATAAATTAAAGGATATTAAACACGTAAAGATATTAATAATCTGTAAAACACTCAAACGATTTGTTTATCTAAATCTAATTTTTTTGTATAATTTATCTATATTATAAATCTATAATTTTTATATAAATAAATTCTTAATTTTTGTCTGCTAATTCATTAAAGATCACTTAAAAAATATAAAGTTTCAAACTTATATTTTCTAATTCTAAGCTAGCAAATCTGGAAACTGAAAACTAATCTTTCTGGGGCTGTACAATGACAGAAAAAAATATAAATGTACTTATTAATATACGAGCGTATTTATTGATGCATACGTTCAACAAGCCTTAATTATCTCTCGATAAAGAAAAGTGCAACGCGCAACAAAACGTTTCGACTCGACGTGACTCGACGGTTGTCCGGCACAGCTCGCCACGTTCTCTGATTAATAATTAGAGAAGGCTGATTTAATTTCCTACTTCGCTGTCGGGATTATTGGTGGTTAACGCGGCCATTAGACCGCTTCAAGTGGCCGTAGACTGTATCGGCACTGACGCTCCAGTAATTTTACCGGTCATAAAATTTGGGAGGTTCTATTTTCGTCTTCTGCCATCGGCCACGAACGGACGGCGCACATTAGGAGATGCCGCATTTCTTCCATACGCATCTTCGCTGTAATAATTGCAACGGAGAGAGTAGGAGAAGCCCTCTGGTCCACTTGCTTTTATTCAGGCTCGACTCGACTCGTTGCACTCCGGACGGGTGTTGAAACCAGTCGGGTGACGTCACGTATAATTACTTCTTTGATTCACTCTCTTTCTCTTCTATGGTGCCTCTGGCACGACAAATTCGTCGGTCTCGATCAGTGGTGTAACGGGCACGATGCACTTCTGGGCGCCATAATATGTATAATATCTTAGATGTGTAATTTGTTGAGTAAGAAACAAACTGCTCTGCAGTTACTTTACGTTTACGGTAAATTTTTCTATGATCTATTTCCAGTACAGAAGCAATATGAAAATAATTTGCTGAGAAATTTGAAGGATCTATAAATTTAGACAGGTACAAATCTGAAAATAATTTTGGTGGACTATCAACATACTCTCTTAATCTGAACCAGTAGATAATCACTGATATCAGTGCCAAGTATGCCATTGGTAATCAGTGAATGAAATGTGAGATTCCTAACCTATCTAATCTTTATTATGTGATCTAACTAACCTTGTTTTAGTGCATAAATTCAACGAATATGGTATTAGAAGATTAAAATTAACGTACAAATGTCAGTATTTTAATTATATAATGCTCAAACATTCTTCCTTCTTTGAACTTTACTGATTATCTAGTGTCAAGTATGCCACTGGGTAATTAGTGACTATCACTGATTCAGATTTAGAGAGTAGGATATTCAAGCATAATGAAGAATGTTAAAGGGTTTTGACATTCTAGCAACCAGTTTCCTACATAATTATTTTGTAGTCCAATAAAGTTATCTTCGGATTTGTATTTAGCTAAATTTTTAGATACTTCAGCAAAACTGTTCTTTCTGTGTAAATAACATTAAATGGCAAATATAGAGTGTAAATACAGTACGGAATGTATGCTTGAACATTATACTTTCGTTTAGAACCTTCGATCTTTTCCTCCTTCAATTAATCATTTTGCGCAAAATCGCGATGTCGTAAAATTTAAGATATTTCTCGATTAAACAAATTTTTTTACTTTCCATAATATTTTAAAGCAATAGTTTTTATTACGACTACTTTAAAAGAAGAATATATTTTTATGGATAATATACTTATTTATTTATTTATCCTTTTTTTATTACAACGGTTTTTACATAGTTTAACTGAGATTCTGATAAAAATATCACATTTTATGTCAGAGGAAGTTCGGGCAAATCCAGGAGACTGTTGAAGACAAGTTTAACACGTGTTCTTTTTGGAATGAATAAACACCTCGTAATGTAGATCACGTGCCAAGAAATAATGTTGCACACGGCCGTGAATACACACAGAAAAATACATTTTGTACGCAAGTAATAGTTATTCGTTTCAAATACTTCAAAAGTTTAAATATCCGCAAATCTATCATAAGTTCATCATAAGAATCAAATTTATATTCTGAATCTAGTAAGTTTAATACTTTAATCAAAATTAAATTGAAACATATTCGATTTGCTTATTATATAAAGTAGCCTCTTCGATCAATTTCATAATATTCTTCAAAAGAAAAGAAATTCTTGTTTTAAATACATATAATAATGAGTGTTTCTAAAATTTGTAATAAGTATATATTATATATT
This sequence comes from Mycetomoellerius zeteki, assembly GCF_001594055.1. Classification (NCBI taxonomy): domain Eukaryota; kingdom Metazoa; phylum Arthropoda; class Insecta; order Hymenoptera; family Formicidae; genus Mycetomoellerius; species Mycetomoellerius zeteki. The sequence goes on from NW_017256500.1 coordinate 1,094,630, forward strand.
TTAAGATTATTATCAAGAAAATATTCGTTGTCAAAGATAACCGTTACTTAAAAGGAAGAAAGTAAGTTGAGTAATCGTGTTTCTTAGCAATAGAATGATATTTTTCCACGCCTGTGTATAGTACAGGTTCACGCTCATGGCGCGAATTGCGTCTAATAGTCGCGCATTTAGTTTCGCACGCGAAACGACAATTTACATGCCTTTCAAATCTTCCGTTCTGGAAAAAAAAAGTGTATTAAAATTAAACAGGTGTTACGTAGCGCCGTCGAATCGTCGTAGGGTTACGCTACTGACGCAGTGCGAGTTTGCATTCTCCTCTCCCTTCTCCTCCCCGTTCCCTTCCTCCTCTTCTTTCTCTCTCCTTTCCTCCCTCTTTTCATCCCAGCTCTTTACCCGCCATCCCTCCCGCGCGCTTATCTTGATGCGCGGTTAAAAATAGATCCTGTCACGGCCATCGGCGACATTTTAAAAGCTGAGCGGTCGAGCGGCGCGCGCGAGGGCGAGCGAGCGAGCGAGCGAACGGCCGAGAAACGAGCGGGCGAATTAGCGCCTCCGTGAACGAGCGAATGCACGATCTCGGCTGGTGGCGCCTCCTCGGAACGACATTTCGTCCGCTCGATTCTTCTGCTGCCGATCCACCTGTTCCTTATGCAGCCGCCTTCTATCGCGACTCGGTCGGTACGTCTCCGAAGTATTCCTTTGGAGGAATAAAGAAGAGGGCTAAGATCAAGATTTCCTAAACTTTTCAGAATAGCAAACTTCGCAATCCATCTAGTGGATATGGAAAAATGATGGAGGGGTGGGAATTAATTATTTATTTATATTTAATTTTATTGCTCTTCTTTTTTAATTTTTTATTAAATACACTTTATTATTATATATTTTTTAGATGTATAATATGTGTGTGTGAAAAATGCACTTGTTTCCTATATCTGTTATCTATTATAACAACCTTAATAATGTCGATATGAGTCATTTTCAGGCATAAAGAGTTTGATATTTATAATTTATTTTGTAATTTAGTTTTAGTGCCTATCATTGCTGAAAAGTTAATTTTACAATTTTTATGTACGAAGTCGTAAAAGGGAGCAGCTTAATATAATGAAATGTAATTCGACATTCTAAAATTTTTCGCGACACACTTTGGGGATCCCTGCTTTAAATAATAAACGATTTTGCTGCTGAAATACTAAACTGAAATACTAAAAAATTTAGCTAGAGATACAAATCTGAAAATACTTTTGTTGGATTATCAAAATAATTTTGTGGGAATATCTCTTAAACATGATGAATAATTCTGTAAAATGTTTTGACATTCCAGCAACCAGTTTGAACGTCTTACATAATTATTTTGATCCAACAAAATTATTTTTAGATTTGTACGTAACTAAAATTTTAGATACTTTAGCAAAACTATCCTTTCAGTGTAAGAAATACATATTTATCAAGAAAGATTATGGTATCGCTCTTAGAATACTTCACAATTGTAAAGCAAAAATAAACCATTGTTGCATTGGGAATCAAGACTATGTATATGCATATTTTTTGTAGCTGCAATACTTATCCGAATACAGGAAAAAATATACGTATTATGTAGTAAAGTAAAAAATTATGAAAAAATTACACTTATAGTCGCTACGAAAGTTTTGCAATACAGCTTAATTTTTTCATAAACATTCAAAGTAGTTACTTTAGCATTTTAATGCATTTTTTCATACGAAATCAATTTGTAAACAATCGCTGTCATGTTTCTTCTGTGAGGTCAGCACACTTTTGAATTGCACGTTGCTAATAGTAGTTCGTTATCGTTGGAAAATCCTGTAGCAATTCCTTTTAGTAAATCCCTTTTAGCAATTTTTTTATTTCGGGAAACAATCCAAAATATTTGAAAATAATACAAAAAGTTCGAAAATGATTTAGATAAAAATTTATTTCAGTAAAAATAGATACATTTAAAAAAAAATAATTAAAATAAAAATTAGAAAATTTTTATTTTAACTATAAAATTGTATTATTAATATAAATATTGACTAATAAATATAAATATTGACTTTATTGAATAAATTCATATAATGTTAACATTCATTTTTATACGGAAAGCTTAAATTTCCGATTCCATTTATTTTTTGCAGAGACTATATATCCTTCTTAAAGATGTATCAAATTAAAAATATATCTTTATGAATATACCTAAAAAAAATATTTAAAAAAAATTAAATTTATATTCAAAAATCGAACAATGCTCTTTTTAATTTATTTAAAATATCCATTCTTCCTAGAGAAATAAAATTAAGAAAAGGAGCTAAAAGAAATAGATGCGCATATAAGGTAAACGTTCCAGTGTCCGTACCTACGTCCGGACACTTACACAAAATTTATTATTATTAATCTCAAATGGTTTTCTTATTACAGTATTATAATTTAATTGCATTTAAAGATTACAATTAAATTATAATATTACGTTTTAAAAAGCGTATTTCAGACTAATATTAACTTAAATAAATAAAGTGTTATGTAAATGGACATAGATTATGTCCAGATATAGGTATATGTCCAGTCACTGGGATCGGACAGTATACCTATGTCCGGACAGTTACACAAAACTTTATTTATTTATATTAATATTAATCTCAAATGCATTTTTTACCTTAAAGATCAATTTGAATTAGTTGTCTTTTGTCATCAAACATCTATTTATATTCTTATTTTCCGTCAGCATATTAATTTTCCAATTGTAGTCGGACAATCATGTCTCAGTGTCCGACCGGCTTGTCCGGCCACTGGTGCATTGACGCATTCTATTATTTATTTAAATATTTTAATTAATAATTGTTATAAGTGGGTTCAAATAATTTTTCCTTGCTTAAAGGAGTTTTGAGTTTTCAAACGAATACAAATATTTATATTAAAAACCTTTTTAACGTTATAAATTGTATTATTTATGAGAACCTAACGCTTAAATGTCTAGCTACTGGGACATTTACCTTAATACATATATACGGATATAAAACGTGCAATAACTAAAAATAAAACGTAATAAATAAAACGCGTATATAAATTGCACTGATGAACTTCTCTGTCGCAATAACGCCGACAGATCACGAAAGATCGATACTCTAAGCTTCTTGGGAGCATCGAACTCTGAGTCAGACAATGAGCTTGGACCTTGCGTAAATGTGATGTATTTACGGTTATCAGCGGCGTATCATCGCTGCTGCAAAAATAACCGATGCTTTCGTTACTCGACCCGTCTTATCGATGAGTTTATTTGATAGCGCTTAACCACGCGTGAACGGAGTGATTTGACGTGCAGTCTGAGTCTTGATTTACAGACGCGATCCTCGCGTGCTTTGAACGCGCCTCGAGTTACATCCGGAAATCGGACGACGCTAAAAAAAAACTCTTGCCGCTGCTCTTGTTCCTGAACGAATGTGACGGGCGCGCGATTGGTTTCAACTTCGGTTACGCTTAAACCGTGATTTAAGTGACCAGTTTTTGTGCATTTTAAATCGGTACAGTCTGTCTTTTCTTTTTTCACGTTTAGAAAGTTTATGATTCTTGTGTGAACTCGTCAGGATGGAATATACGTCAAAACGTATACTTGCTATACTGAAGCGATCAGATGTATCTTCTTAATCATTATAATGAGTTTGGAAAAAAATTGGTAATAATAAATATATCTTATAAGAGAAATTTTTCCAATAAATGACTTGAGAAATATCGAGTAAATTATAATCTAGAATGTTTATTGTTTTTTTATATGTATAATTATATGTACATATATATATTTTTTTTAAATACCAAATTTTAATTTTGATATAAATATACACACATATACAGCCTTGGCCAAAAATATTAGGCATCTTATTAATTATTATTTAAAGTTTTAGAAATTATTTGCTATAAATTATCCTTTGTTTCAAGAATCCTTTAAATTTGTGTATAATGCCAATAACCAACAGGTAAAAATGCAGATAAAATAATTCCAGATGAATAAAAAATATAAGTGCCTAATATTTTTGGCCACATCTGTATATATAATTATATTAAAATTAACATTTGATATTTTATTCCTTGCGTGAGAGAAAGTGGATTTAATAGCCGTGATTTGTAAAATAATTATACAAAGGTTTAAAAATTCTCGCCTCAGAGAATTGTAGTTTACATCTTATATCGTGATATATTTTTGAGAGTTCGACGATGTAAATTGGTCAACGTCTTTCTGGTCGTTTTGAGTCCGAGCATTTCACGCGAGCCGTTCAACCGGCTATAAGACCATCGGTTGATACTGCCAACAATTGAGATTGGTCTGGCATTCCGCGAGATCATCATAGAATTCGCATCTGAGGGTAGCCATGGCCCAAACGCTACATATAATGGTATTTCATGCTGTTATACATCACGCTAACGAACCGGCTACAATCTAGCACCTGTTTCCTTTATGTGATCTCAGCATTCCTTCGTAAACCTCTTTCTTACATCCGGTACAGTGTAATTCATATCCTACGCACATTCTATTCACGTACATGCGCATTCAATAAATATATGTATATGTGTGTGTGTGTGTGTGTGTGTGTGTGTATGTGCGTGTGTTAAATGCTGCGTAAATATTACTTATACATATAGTATCTCGATATGGAGCAGTGCTTTTGTTCTCGTGTTATGCTTGTATAGTTATTATCAGTAGAGGAATTTTATCCATTGTATAATTTGCATCTATTTATGTTATAAATGCGCTTACTATGTTATCGCACGTGGACTATTATCTAACACTATCAATTCCGACATGCAACAAGAATTTCAGAATTTTACCGAAAAGAAAGACTGAAATATCTAAAAATTTAGCTGGATATACAGGTCTGAAAATGATTTTATTGGAATCATTAAAATTATTATATAAGACGCTCAATTCGTATTCATCCGTTATTTATCATGCTTCAGTTTTCTATGTAATTATTTTGATGATCCAACAAAATTATTTTCAGATCTGGGTCTACTTAAATTTTTATAAAAATTTTAGCGAAATCGCTTTTCGCGTTTCGCTTTTTCTATAATCGAATATTTCAAAATTCGTGTAAAATTTTTTATCTATAAACATTCATATATACATAATTTGTATGTGTTTAATACAATTTTTTGTTTTATTCTAAGAATATTTAAACTTTATTTGTACGTCTATTTTAAAATACAAGTTTATCTTTATCATCTCTTTTATATGTAAAAAAATATAATTTTATTTATAGAGATGCGTAATGGTGGACAGTATATAGGACACTTATTTGTTGTAAGTAAACATGTCTCGTACGAAGCACTCTTACTATCGTAGAATCTCGCATGGTGATATGAGTACCGATTGTATGTGATATCGTCCTACCTAAAGATTTTGCATAGACAGTGTACACACATAGAATAACGATTGCGAAATAGAATCGCGCGAAGGCTTTCGAGGATTCGATGTACGCGACTTAAATAATTCAAATATCCGTTAATGGGCTCGATTCTCGTACGTGAAGGATTAAGCTTCTCTTACGCGATCTGTACTATTTTTCGAAAAGAAATTCTCTGACGAATTTTCATATCGTTTTTGAGACTAGTATTCATAGTCAGATCTTAAGACTCTCTTATATTTAAGACAGTCTTAAGGTGTCATGAACTAATCAGAGAGCCGTATTAGGATTATTAAGACACTAATTATAAAGACGGTCTTAAAATAAAAACGGACTGTGAATACCGATTTAATTTTGCAAAGAAAAAGAACATTGTATTTTATTCCGAGATTTGAGAATTTAGTAATTAGATTTTTGTATAACATACTATTATTTTTTTAGATTGCTCCTCTATTATACATCGTGCGAAATGGGCATTATGCATCACCTCGTCGATTGTAGATGTGCTGTCGAAAGCTAGGCAAGGTCTTTTTAATCGCACACGTATATCTTTGTGAAGGAATATGCGTTGAAGATACTAATAATTCACGCTTGTCACTGTCTCGGCTAATTACGTTGTTTAATAAATCGAGTCTTATAAAATAGCACTGTATTTTTTTTATGCTATTCTGTTCAATATTAATGATTCTTTACTAAATCAACCGTTTGAAATACATTTATCGCGCGATTAATTCTATGAACGTAAAATTTGTTTTTGTTTTATGACGTTACGATAATCTAAGCAGACTTTTAGCCTATAATTATTTCATTGCATTATGATTTCTAGATTAAATTGTGTTTCTAATTACAAATTGATTATAATTAATTACAATTAATTATACATACAGATGCGTTTTTGTTAAAATATTAATGAGGAATGATATAAGAACTTGCATCTGTCACTGTTTTAATTGATTACACGAGCTTATATTGAAATTAATCTTTTCATTGATAACTAGTAAAATCTGCAATTAGTTTTAATGTTTTGATAACAGCAGAGTTTTAACAGTCGAGATGTTGTCAGAGCACAGCAGTTATTTCTTTAAAACGTTTCGATCAACTTTTCTTTTATTCTGATTAATATATCGATTCGTGCACAATTTCTATGAAATGTTTATAGATAAATAAAATATTCTGTTAAACGTCTAAAATACATAATTTCCTGGCTAGCAAAAGTGACAATAATTCATCATCAATATTTTTCTTTTGATATTTTACTACGTTTGCGGCTAATCAAATACGTATATAATTTTTGTTGCTCAACGTGTACGATAACACTACACATGACGCATTGTACGACACGTGGTGCGAATTCATATTGATTACGTAAAATCGTTATATGCTATTTTTATAATTCTGCGATGATACATCTCGACATATATCGTCAGTTAGTTTTATTCGCAATATTTACGGGATCGATGATCACAATAGCTCATTAAAGAAACGATTCTATAACCTGTTCTACTCCATTATAGTATACAAGATTTATTCGCATCTTTGACAATAAACCTAGGTTAAGTAGTTTGTAAATTAGCGATAGGTGAAACGTGTCAGTCAGCGAGGACACGTGCTGTGTATAGAGCTACCTGAGCGTTTTTTCTCGTATCACAGCAAGTGAGAGAGAGAAAGAGAGACTCCTTTTCTCTTGGTGGTTACAACGTGCCAAAGTCAAGGAAGCCGTCAGGGCCGCAACCGGCTAAAGGCCGGTTTTGTATGTAGGGCGCATCGGATACGAGGCATAAATCGCTCGAGGCATTCGCCAACGCAAAGAGTAGACTGACAAAGCGTACACGCGCAATCAGTGGCGTAGCGAGTAAATACTTGGCTTTATTTTCCAAAGCTAACTTGAGTCTTGGAAAAATTTATCTGGCAGGATATGCTTTCATCAAAACAGAGATCATTTTTACACATATAATACAGCTTCTACATTTTTCTAAAAAAAGTGAAATCTCATTTACTTGTTTACTTTATCTGATATTTTTATTTATAGTGTTCTATGAAGATGATATGGATTATTTGGAAATAATATGTAGATTATATGTAAAGCAATAAGGCAAATCACTATCTTAACTCTTAATTCTTTTTTAGCTTTATAATGTACCCAAAGCTTTCTTTTTCCAATGCTTTTCTAATATTTGTAACTTTTTTATTAATAAAAATGCATACATTTGTTCAGGAATTTGTGTTCCTTAAGGTGTTTCGATTGAAAAAAAATTTTTCTACAATTTATTTTTATGAAAGTTATAAGCAATCGAATTAGGTATATCATACACACCGAAGTGTGTTGTTCCCATAATATCGCATTTAAGTGTTAATGCTAAAGGGTTTGTGTTAAACGAATTGAGTTATAAAATCTACAGATCTCATGTAGAAGTTAATTTTCAAATCGCTCATAAATAACATATCTGATGAACTTTCTAAACCTTGATTGACACCCCAATTTTCCCCTACGCCATTGTTCAGCGTTCAACAGTCGCGAGCACACGTATTTCGTGGGATAGATCGGCACGTACATATACATACCGGTAATCGGCTAGGGGCGGTCGGATCGGAGGACCAAAATGATCGGTGAAAGGAGAAGCTATTTTTTTTAATTGGCTGTCGAAGCGGCCTCGTGAACGTGATGATGACGGGTGCATGATGGGAGAACGAGTGTTTGGAGGAAGTCGCAAGAGTCGCGATTAAAACGTAAAAATAGCTGGTGCGCGTACTACACGATCGTTAGTCGTTGCCGCCCCGTCTAACACGCGAACCCGGAGCGGCTTGCCTCTTCGGTTACGCACTATGTGCGTGTAAACGCGTGGTCCTAGTGGTCTTTTTGCGCTTACCAATCATCAGTTCGATTGTGTCACTTCGAGAAGTAACAGGCCGCGGCTGACTTTTCGACAGATCCATTTTACGCGCAATCGTATCCGCGTAAATCGCCAATTCGATCAATCAATTCGACAAGTTTCAAACCCGATCGCGGTACTAATATCGGGTAATTGAAATTGATATTAATCTTGATAAGTTTAAATTTCGATGTCGTACCGATAATCTTCGCGTTTATTTTTCGCAAAAGGAAATCCGATATTCGGCGTAAGAGTGTTTTTTTTTCTTTCTCGCACTTATCTAATGGAAAATTGAACGCGGTGAAGTTATATATTGGTTTCTGTTTAACGCCAAAGCGTCTGAATCGCTAACAGGGGTCAGCGGTATACCGTTAGAATTGATTTTTTTATAAATTACACCCATAAGCAACGGTTGAAGTTAACTAAGATTCAATTAACGTTTGTGGATCCTATAAAAGAAAATAATCTTTAACTCGAGAAAGTTAATTGCACTCGTTGATGTAAGTTCTTTATCTTTTTCTCAACAACGCGATCCATTTTTGTGGTACAATAGAAATGTTTTTGCGTCGTGAAATCGTCATGTGATGCCATTGAAAGATTTAAAGTGTGAATGTGAAGTTTAGATACCTAATTGGAGTAATTGGACATTTAAAAAATCTTTGGTTTAATCGAGATGTCTATAGGATTTCAGTATTTACAGCAGATTCTTTTTCTTTACTTGAATGCAAGTTTTTTTAGTGTCAATTCAACATCATACAATTTTAAAAAAATTCATAGTTTTCAATTCAATTGGCGATCGTGAGACACGCGAGTGAGTTCCTACTGATCATTCTTTGAGTGTCGTGCGATGCTGTAGATCGACGACTTGATTAAGACAGATTGAACGAGGTACTGGCAGTCTGCTCCAAATTGAGCAACGTTTAATAAAGTCTAGAAGAATCGGCGGAGATTCTTCTTATTGACGTATTTAATAATCAGGATTATCTATGTTTACGTATCTTATTTTTTGTTAGAAAATATCGATAAGTTTTGATAGTCCAGCTTTGCTCGTGCGCCGCATATTTTGATAATAATGTAGTAAGGAAAAAAACAATCATGACGAATATGTAATAGTACTCGCCATTTTTGGACGTCACAAACATAGATTGCCTTGATTGAAGCGGATTACGAGTGGTGAATATTTGCTCCAACCACTCTTATTGCTTTATCTGTCATAATTAATTTTAATAATTAATTCTCGGTATACGTTCCATTATTAAATCGATTGGTGTGTAACATGTGAACTGATACAAAATATTTAATTGTTAAATGTCCGTACAATCTTCAGCGATTTTATTACTTTACTCATATAATAACGTACAAAATTAATTTTTATCTATATGCATATCTGTTTTATTTTGTTCTCTGATTATGTAATAAAATTAGCAATATGAGTAATTATAATAAAGTATTTAAGAAAATGTTTATGCGGAAAGTGCTTAAAATATTTCCTTCATGTCTCAATCCAAATTACAAACGTGTTAGTTAAATATAGCATCCGAGAATTCTTGACAACGTACTATCGAAGGATTATCTAAGATATAGAGAACTTTTTATACATTATAATATTCTTTTATTATAAGCACGTTTTATTACAATCATATTATCGTAAAGCGCCTTGAGTACAAGCGCAATTCGTAATCTTGTGCATAGCAACATGTAATTATATTGTACGGACCTGTTTCTCGAGATAATATTAGCAGTCATTATTCTCCCCAGAAAGTTTTCTACAATATCCTTTTTGTTATGTTATTTATGTAGACTTGCCCGTGTCTAATGTCTTATATAACCGATGTGTTTCTAACTTTGGCTTATTACTGAGGCAATAATTATATCTTGCTAGCTTTTGGAATCGTGTCTTCGATGCTCGACAGAAACTTCAATTTTGCGTTCGATTCTTTATTTAACTATTAAGATTTTTATGACATCTATATTAAATATAACATGGAAAAATTGTCTAAATTCTAAAATTAAAAATTGTCTAAGACTTTTTATTACTTAGAATAAATTTTTTTTAATGTTGCATTCTTTTAAGAGATCTAGGTAACATCTCTAGAGATTTATAGAAAACTCAACGACTCAAATTAATTTTTGATTGAAATAGAAACGTTATTATGACGAAAGTATGTGTATGTATTTAAAGTTGGCATTCCTATATTTTCTATCTTTATTTTTTAAACTTAATCGTTAGAATTCTTTTTAAAGTGAAATAGATGGTCTAGAATTTGTTTAAGAAAAGCCAAAGCCCTTTATCAATCGTATCAAAATTTTAAAATCGATCTCAGATTAAGAAGTGGAAATTGCTAATTAAATTGCAGAACTAGATCAATATTACAAATATCGTCACTTCTGTTATCATTTTTAAGATTCGATGGAATATCAACTCATCAGATATATATACGTTTGTGAGTGAACTTTTACGATCTTTGTTTGATGCGCAGTTTTGCTCACACTCATGCACTTTCTCGTTTGTTCTTGCGCTTGTACTTAAAGGTCCGTTGAAGAATAATAAAAGTGCAGCGTGACATTTTCGCAGTGTATGGCACGCGGGATCGCGCGCGATATTGTTTGACGGGGAGGAAAAGTGCCATTCGTGAATTTTGCACGGTAAAGAGCAAAGGGAATGGATTCGATACGAGATTTGAAGCGATTGCTGTATGAACGTACGGAGGCATTGCGACGTCGCGACGAGATCGTCGAAATACTTGAAAAGGCGCTCGAGGAGCGCGACGCTACGATCCATTACCTCCAAAATGAGATCGATAAGTTCCGGCAGATTGTCGAGCTGAACCTGGTGTCTACTGCCATTGATTCTAATCAGAGATTGAAGCGACAAGCCATATCGGCGGAACCTCTCAGAAGCGATACGAAACCGGTGGTGAAGTTCACCAAACCGCAAAGGTAGATCGGCAAATGCCTTGAACGTCGCATAACTTTTATTTTATTCATCAAACTTTCGATTTCTCTTGATGAGAAATGCGTTCACGCTCTTTTTTGTCATTTTCATTACTGTATTTATATTTTATATAAATTCTATCGCGGTATCGCGGTAGCAGTTGATCTTGATTTTATAGGTATTTGTATCTTGACATATTTAATACAGAAAACGATTACTGTAAACATGTATGCTCATTTGAGCATAAATAAAATATTTCATATTTATATATAGTTTATAAAGATGAAATTAAATAAAGCATATAATTTCGTCAAGACTTTATTTAATTTAGATTCTGCTCCAAAAGAACCGTTCAATTAATTTTACTGAAAGCAGTAACTACGCATGAATGATTCCATTTATGAAGTTAATATAACATAATTATATGGACACATTCTATTATATGTATAAAAAAAATAATGACAGTTCCAGTAGCACTTTTCATAATTCTACAGATGCTTACAATAATAAAAAAAAGTTCTGCAGTTTTAGAAAAAAATCAAAATTAGCACACCATATCTTCAATTTTTGTTTTTTAGTATAAAAATGCGGAACTTCTTTTTTTTATAAGGAACTGTAAATAATAACTGTAAATAAACTGTAATTAGAACTGTCACTATTTTTTTTATATTAACAGAATGTGTTAATTTCACAGATTCTGAATGATTCTTTCTGTGATTACAAGTAAAATTTAATTACGAGAGTATTCGAAGATATCAATTTCAATACATTGTATTCTTTATAATACTGATTTATATTCGTACATCAAAATCATATTAGTGTTACATTTTAGAGATTACACAAAAAACAATTTCGTTAAAAGATCTAAAAATGTAGATTTGATACAGATCTGAAAATAATTTTGTTGAACTATCAAAATAATTATGTATAGGAAATTCAAGCATAATGAGCAAAAAGGTTTGACATTCTAGTGCTTAACTGTCCTACATAATTATTTTGATAATCCAACAAAATTATTCTTAAATCCGTATACCTACTTTTTTAGACATTACAAAGAAACCATTTTTTTGAAATAATTAATTATTTAATGCTATATTATTATACTTTCGTTAGATTTTTCCACCCTAAGAATTTCTCTTACAATTAAATCTGTTCCTGAAATAGATTTTTGAAATATATTTAATATTACATTTTTGTTACTTATATTTATGCTTTCGATTTCCCATAGGAATATTATTTCTTTTCATACAAAAGAGAATAACTGAGAGAAGAAGTGAAAGAAAGAAAGAGAGAGAGAAATTTAATAACGATTTTCTTTTTTTTTTTTTTTTTCAAGATCTCGCGAGCTGATCAAGACTGCCATACTGGACAACGACTTCATGAAAAATTTGGAACTTACGCAAATCCGGGAGATTGTTGATTGCATGTATCCTGTTACATTTCCAGCTGGTTCGATAATTATACAAGAAGGAGATGTTGGCTCTACTGTCTTCGTCATGGAAGGTAAGTAAATAGCTATTCATCTTTATGAAATGTGACAGTTCCAGGAAAATCCGTAAAGCGTTTTGAGAATTGCTACCGGAAGACAAATTAAATAACAAATAGATCATTTACAATATACACGATGAAAAAAGAAAATAAATATTAACTGTTTTTGCGAAAAGTTTCAGTTCTGCACAAAGTGAATAAAAACAAAGTATTTGCTTATCTGTTCGAACTGTTTGATAAACTTTCATGTCCTAGAATAGTTCAAAATATAAGAAATACACTTATTTTATACGTATTTTAATGGAAATTACGGATTGACTTTTAAAAACTAACTTGATACACGTTTGCTTTTAATGTTAACTATAAAATATAAAAACTTGTTCCAAGCAAATTTGTAATTATGTGAAAAAAAGATTTATAAGGTACATTTATTTATTTTATTTAATTAACTATTTCGAAACTGTATATTATAGTAATCCATTTGATTTCTCTACTGATTGGAATTTCTTTTTACGAGCCAATTTTCTCTCATACGTGACCGTTTCTCCACCGTCGCGAGAATAAACACGTGTCGAGAATAAAAATTATTCTATGATATTTAGAAAAAACTTTCGCCTGCAGATCAATTTTTATTCTTATATTGTTTGCACATTGCGATGCTTTTTTTGTGAGAACACCGATGCAAACGCACCTGTTGGTTATCTGTTGTTATTATCCGCTCTCCGACTACGTTTGTTCAGGATATTCTGCACAGGAAAAACTTTCACCATTTATTTCTTTCCTGCATAATTACAATTGACAATATGGAATCAACAGGAAAAGCAACGGGTCTTTCTAAGAAGAATGATTATATTGTTATTAACTGGAGTGATTACCTGTTCTGCCTTGAGATGTTTACAAATCTCCTTATTCCTTCTACCTTCAACATTTGCGCAAATATTTTAAAAACATGATATCTTAATTTGATTTATAGACTCTATGCAAAATAGAGGAAAATAGATTCTTTTGTCAAAAATGCATGAGGAAATTTATAATAACTACATATGATATAATGCATGCTTATCTAAAGAATTGGATTTCTTGACGCATATTTCTTACATATATAAAAAGAAAAATCAATATTGTGCACTTAAACTATCGAGCAATGGCATTGTGTGATTTTTCAACTTCGTTTATCTTTATGAGGAAGCGTTCGCAATTATCTGTTCAAGTTCGATGAACTTTTATGTAGGATAATTCAAAATATAAGAAGTAAATTTATTTTACATAAATATATAGATTGTGAAATGACTTTTCGAAACTAATTTGATATATTATATTTTGCTTTTAATACTAACTATAAAACTTAGAAACTTGTTTCGCGTAAGTTTTCCAATTACGTGAAAATAAGATCCATATTTATTTATTTTATGTTATTTCGTTATGAGACATCCGAAAGTCAAAGAAAAACAGAAGTAGTTTCAAGGATAGTCTCAATCATTTTCTTATTGGACGGTTGATGAGCGTAAAGTAATGCTTGAGCAATTAACAACGAATGCGAGTAACGTAATGGTTATGTAAATATCCCCCATATATTTATAAAAAAATATATATAATTACATTCCGTGAAATGATTTTGCAACTTTTGAAGCGAAAATACAAAAATTGATGTTTCTCATTTAATTTTTTATGTGTGTAGTATATTTTCCTATTGCTTATTAAATTCAGTTAAATTTATTTTAGTTCGACATTTGTTTAAGTATCGTCTGTACTGAAATTATTACTATTTACGTAAATGCATAATGCTTAAGAGATTGCTACAGATATGTGATTACGTAACTCATAAGCTTAAACATACTACTATATACGGATAAGAATTGTAAGAGTAATTTACGCGCATATCAAACAGGCACTTATCATCGTTAATTTTATTGACAGTAAAGTTGTTTACGTCAGTTATTTATTAATAATGCGTCATTACTGGTAAAATTACATATTCATCATAACTTAAACAAATTTTACGCCCTTCTATATAATCTTTCTATATAAAAAGAATTGTTATGAAATTTTTTTTGGAAATCCGTTTTCTCTTGTATATATCTCTTGGAAAAATATACGTAAAGAATGATTTTGCTAAAATATCTAAAAATTTAACTCGATACAAATCTGAAAATAATTTTATTAGACTATCAAAATAATTGTATAGAATGTTCAAATTGGTTGCTAGAATATCTAAACTTTTTGCAGTATTGTTTTATTATGTTTGAGTTTCCTACACAATATTTGGATAGTCTAACAAAATTATTTTTAGATCTATATTTACTTAAATTTTTAGATATTTTAACAAAATCTTTCTTTGTGTAACATAATTAAATGTATAGATATGTTTAAAACTAAGAAAAATTTTGTTGCATGAATACTGGTCTTAATCAAACTTGTGAAAAAGGTTTTTAATTTTATTCATTAATTTACATTTAGCATTGGATGAATGTTCAGGCCTGAATTAAATTTCCCATTTAGATTCTGATCTAATATCTGAAATAATATCTAATTGTATTGTAATTTTATATAATAGAAACTTCCGGATTTTGATTGTATTAGATTTAAATATTCAAATGCGTTCCACAATACGAATTAGATGACATTGAATTATTAAGATGACATTGAACGTTAAGTGATTCTTACGATAGAAACGATCTGATATCAACATGAATTTATATAAAAACAATTACTCTCTGCTCCGACGCAGTTCTTTTTCTTCCGGAATTCGATTTCTGTTGGACAAAGGTATCGCGCTGATGCCATTTCGTAATGAATGACGTGCCGCATTTTACTTTCACGTAAAAATGCAATACTTGTCGCTTTTCCCTCTCTTTCTCAACTGATCTGATCATTAGTATTTTCACTCATCCGTGTCGTTGTAATTACGTAATTAACAACGAACATTCTCCGTATATGCTCACATACGTACGTATATCGTGATTATTGTTTAACGTCATGATGAAATGGAAATTTTTTATTAGTCCTTTCATTTTTATGACGTTTCAGAAATTTAACACAAATTTGCTTTGCATTATGAATTTAAGAAACACGTATTTAAATGTCTTAAAGCTCTAATTTTCATTTGATTGAACATTTTTAAAAGATTCAATACAGATTGTAAAAATATGTTAAATTACTGCAAAATGCATCATAAAGATGAAGTATTAAATTTAAGCAATAATATTAGTATATGTACAAAAATATGTGTAGATATACAAAGATTATTTTTCTACATTGTAAATATTTTTATAATACATTTGTGTGTATTATACATTAGACTACATATTATTCCACCGTATCTTTTTATTTTACATTTACACAAGAACTTACATTTATCATTAAATAAAAGAAGGGCTACGAGCCAATTATTATTTAAATTGGCTCGTAGCCCTTCTTTTATTTAGTGATTTATTCTGATTGAGCCATATTAAGAATTATTTTACATTTATCTTCATATTCGGCTTATTATTACACCTATTTTTGCTAATGAAGTTAGCGAGGTCTTATAATTTCTGAGACCCGGACCTTAGCGATCACAGGTAAAAAAAAGTGCCGTTGCACTCATACGTAGGAGCGGTTGCGGGGGCGAGAAAGAAATTAAATGAGAATCTCTGTCCTTTCTCTCACGAGTGCATATCCATGGTGGGGACTCTCGCGGTTCGCCGAGGGAAGGGAGTTTCTCGTGGTGCTGCTTGCCGCTCACGGGCATACTTTTCACCAGTCGCGAATACTGTCAGTGAGCGTCAGACGCGATGCGATTCGCAATCGTAGTGTCCTCCTTTGACAGGACTCTTCTCTCGCATTGTTTTCAAAAGTAACGCTACTTGTGACGCGACGTGACATTGTTTAACATTAATTATCGCTGTTTATCGATCGTCTGTGTCGAAGGTCAAAATCCCGGGTTGCAATGTAATGTCCAATGTAAGTTCGAAAGAAACAATTTTGCGATCGCATTTGAATTTTTTATAAATAATACGGAAAGCTCGTCGATGTGTTCTTCGTCTTCGTCGATACGTTCTTCATCCTCGAGCCTCGTTCATCCTGTAGACAAGGCTCTTATTCGCTCGAGGACAACGAGAAATAACAGAATCCTGCGAAGACTCAACAGGTTCTTTAGGCTAAGAAGATCGGTAGTCTGATGATGACTCGGTTTCTCACACACCGTTGTTCCGTAGCACGCCGGTTTGACAGTGACGGCCGGATAGCGGAAGTCGCGAATGAACGGTCGTGAATACACGGGTCCGACGTCAACGTCCGTCGAACTTGTTTCTTGGTCTTTTCACCCGTCTGTCGGTAGTCCGCCTACTTTCGTGGTAACGGAATAGTAAGCCACATAAATATCGAATAGGAATGCACCGGTAGCTTTCGAACCTGATGATCGATGCGAAAATCCGAAGACAAGTGATCTTTTCTTTCGCGTGGGTCGTCGATCTTTGTCTTGGACCGACGCCAGACTCGTGCTGTGATGTTTCTCGGTTGTTTCAACTGGAACTTCACGTTCCCATCCCGAACGTTAATGAATCCGGTCTGTGAATTTCAATTCTCATCTTCGTGAACCGCTTTGACAGCCGATTGCTTTGTTTTGTTCGTGCATGATTTGTAATCAACAAAGTTAAAGAAGATCAAGAAAACAAGGAGGAATAAACATAGACTGATCTCAACGGATAAATCTCGGACCTAGAACGTAAAGACGAACTAGAGAGTCGAGAATGTGTCTACCTGCAGGAACGCTATTAATCTTGTCTCACCGGATGAAAGCGATGCTAGCGTTGTCGCCACGCAGCGCTCGACTTTTGACCTTTGCGCAGTAGAACTCGAGAGGATCGAAAAAAAAAAAATCGCGAGCGAAAGTCTCGCCGACCGAGTAGACCGTGTAGAGCGGGACGCCCGGCCCAACTCGGTTTCTCGATCCTTGCTTTCTGTTCGCACGCGACTTGCGAGGTCATGAAGGTCCGGAGTTATCCCGGCCGGGCGGTTCTGGAGGATCCCGAACTCCTCCTGGACCCGGACGCGACGCGCGGCAGGGCCATGGAACTGCTCTACGAGGCTAGCTGGCGGGAGTGCGGAGTCAACTGGACCAGCAACGGTAGCAGTAAGATTTCCGCCAGGCAACAGGACGATGAGCCTTACAGGCGACCATACGCCGATGAAGTGGTATCGCGGTTCGAGGCCGCGTTGGAGGATCCGAACAACGGGCCGTCCTCGGCAAGAGAGGAAGACGCGCGTTCCAGGGGATCCAGCAGCACCGGTACAACCGACAGCGAATGCCCCGAGACGAACCAGCCGTCACCTGACAACGCTCAAGGGGGCTTCCTCATTCCGCGACCGAGATTGATTGTGCCAGTTCATACTTACGCGAGGAGAAGACGTACTGGCGCACCGCAACCGATAAAGAGACGTCAGATACGCGAAGGTACTTGTCTATCACGGATATGACGTTGGAGACGAAGATCCGGGTTGGTTCTTGTGAGGTCTTCCTCGGGAATATGTGAATTGATTTACACAGCTCCCGATTATACTTTGTATGATCATAAAATCGTGCAATCTCTTTTCACGCAGATTCTGATTAATTCAAAAGAAATTTGTTCCTAACCGAAATATTAGTTCAACGCAATCTTTTTCCAAAATTTTGAACTTTTTATTATTGGATATTTCAAAAGCTATAATTTAAAAAATTCTGTTTATAAGTCCAACTTGCAGAGACTGAAGAGTCTCTAGAAGTCCTAAAACTGGAGCTCTTTCTTTATCAGAAGCGCAAATCTTTTATCCAAGCAAATATCGACAATCGCGTCTTCCTTGACTATTTTTTCTATTGCATTTCGATCGCTATTTTTTACTTAACTGGTCTATCATCCAATAAGCGCTTAGTAATTCTTTAATTTTTTAATATATTATTAGAGCAAACATGGTATACCTTTGCACTACTTTGATAAATCTAGAGCTTTACTTAAAACATGGTTTTGTTATTCGTCTGAAGACTGAAAATTTTAATTCGTGGATTTTTTAATTTCCAATTGCAGAATATTGGCGTTTCAACATTTCTATAATTAAGGGAAATACTATTAATTTTAATCTTTACGAAAAACTATTAATTTAATGGTTCAATTCTAAACAGAATCGTAAGACTCGTAAGATATTCTCGTAAAACTTGTAATAATTTATGACTAGTATTCTAATTTTATGCATATGTGTCGTAAGACATACGATTATTCGTAAATATCTACGATTTCTTATAAATTATAGCTAATAAGAAGCTATTTGTAAAAATAAAGACATAAGCATTAAAAAATTCTTACAAATCTTACAAGAATATATTACGAGCTTTACGACTCTGCTTAGAATTTAGGCATAAATTTCTAATTTACGCGAATATTACAAGATAACTGTATCAAATTAAAAAACATATAGAGTATTTCCGAAGTCACACATTTCTCGAGAGAAGCACGAACTTCTACAAAAAAAGAAGAGAAAGTACGTGATTTCCGAGGCACTGTGTACACCGGACGTCGTTATGTCTTATAATTAAATATGTATATGATACACGTTTATATAATTATTCTAACATGTAGAAGGAATGAACGTAACATAAAGCGGATCGCACGCAACGCGTATACACACGCACATCCATATCCGCAGTTTTCTTTGACGCGTGAATAGGACAAAGGTTTTTGGTACCGATGTCGCGTGAAGTCGACCTCGATATCGTATTTTTTAGAGCACGGAACCGCATTATCTCGCGAAATTGGCTCTTCGTTTATTTCGCTGCCCGAGAAAAGCGATCTTATCATTCATTCTGTACACGCAATTGTGTTCGTGTTTTGCAACGACACGTTTCAATTATCTATACAACACGGATACGAAAGGCGTTCAGAATTTCTACATATTCATGTTTAATGTACTTTAGATAAATACATTCGTATATTAGTCTCACCATAAAATCTGGAAATTAATAACCCATAATATATCTATAGTATAAATATAAATAAGGTATGAGTATTCGGACTGTAGACATTTATAATGAAAAGCCAGGATATTTTTATGAAACAATATGAATAATTTTTTCTATCTTTAGAATATTTAGATATGTCTTCAAATTTGTAATAAAAGACAAGCTGTTATTTATATATTTTATTTTACAATTCAGACGAATAAATATCTTGAATTTTCAAATTTAATTTTGCAATGCACTTTCAAAACTTTCTATACATATAATTTCGTATTTATATAAAAAAAACTGAGCAATTTATTGACTATATATTATAAATAATACATTCCAGATAAATTGTGTGTCGACTTTGAATTTTTTAATATAAATCTTCCTAGCACGTTTATCATTTGCAAGCCAATTTGTGGCATCATGCGCCATCGAGAGAAAGTCGTATTGACGTGTTATTAAGAATAATGGAAAGCAGAGTTTTTTATGACTATCGTCAGTTTTACGTATAGTGACATTCGAATATGCTAAAATCAATATTAACATTTCTTTACATTCAGCTATAATTAACTTACATGTAAATACGTTCATAAAAGTCGTACATAAATCAGTGTATAATTTATTTGATGCAACAATGACATTTTGTAAATTTGATCTAATATATTTCGAAAAACCGAATTAATAAAAATTTAATAATCTGCATGATTTTTTAGAATTTTTTTATAGTTTGTTTATCGAACACTCGAAAAAATTTCATTCAACACTTGCATGTCGCTGGTAGGATTCTTAACGCTGGTAGGATTAACGCGTATGCCCCGTTTTGAATTAGATAAACAAGAAAAAAGTGTTTACATTATATCTACAAAATATTTACATTGCTGCAACACACGCAACAATTATAAATTTGTATATGTCTCTAATGTCATATAAACGTGTATTAAAGTGTGTCACTTTTTCTGAAAAGAAAGTCTCAATTTCTCAATGAATGTGAATGAGAACTACAATTATTCTAATAGCACACATGCATGTGTGGCACCGCCGATTTAACATAATATTTCGTATGAAATATATACAGAAATTAAATATTTTTTTGTTGTTTTATTCGATTTTGTTGCCACAATTGTTTCAACCAAAAATAAGAATACGAGTGATAACTGTGCCACATTGATCTTACAATTTGATGAAATTGAAATAACATTCAGAGAAACATAATGATAGTAACTATAAAACAATTATATAAATTTTACGTAAAATTTATATAATTAAAGTTTTTTTGTATAATTAAAGTATAAATATAAAAATTTCAACTATTTACATTAATTCAACTATGTATATTAATTTTACATATAAAATTTTGTAAAATTAATAGAGTTAAAGTTTGGCTGTCACTATATTTTTTTCTCTAATTGTGAGTGTTAGACAGTACTAGGATTGTAAATGAGAACGGTATTTTAAAATTACAGATAAGTCAACAAAATCGGTTTGCGAACGAAATACGTATATTCAATTTGTTTGTGCTAAAATAACTGTGTTAGCTTAATAGACTCGTGAATTTTTATTGATGACCTCAAATTGATCTTCAATTCCTGAAAACGCGAAATTTGCTAAATGTGCTTTTATATAAAATAGGAAATATAATAGTAATGATTAATTTAAAAAGCGATATAAATGTTTTTTTTATACGACGTAAATCTTGTTTCTTTCATTTCACTGTAACACGCGAAATATCCAGATGAGGATGCCCAAAATGTTTGATACTCGAGGCATCTGGTTTTAAAGATCGTCTAGAGCTGGAAATCTCGACAGCTGCTGCACGACAGAATCTTTTTTTGTCGTCGAATTCAAGTTTTCAAGCAAACGTTGCCGAGCCTACCTTTATTCAGAAAACATGTAAGACGATTTTAATTAACCACTTTCTCTCTAATCTTATATTCACGCGAACGTGCAATATATAATGTAGGCATATATACTGCATACCGCAGACAGAAATTTATAATCCTTCAATAATCTTAATTTTTCAATTAATTATTACATTTATCTGCATTCTATGTCATAAATCATGCGATTAGATTGACAACTTAGTGTTACTTAATGATAATTATTGGAAACATGATAATTGAAATGATAATCTCGAAAGACGATTAAAATTCAGGTCGGATATAATTACGACTCTTATCATCTTTTCAATAATAAATCAAAGTAATAACTTGAATAAAATATTAAAAGCGCTTGATACACGCGCGCGAGATTATGTTGTTATAAATTGTTACATATAAAATCGTTCGATCGTTGTCATTTTACTCTATCTGTTATTTTACATGAACAGCGTAGTTTTTTGAACACCATGTAAAATCACTTAGATCCTGCGATTTATTTTTGTCAAAGCGTCATCGTGACTCAACAACGACTACGTAATATACGTCTCAAGTGCTAGCGATACTCGAGGACCACACTGGCCGCGAGCGTCGTTTCCGTTAATTAAAATTATAATTGTCAATAAAGTACAATGAAATATTGTCGTTGCCTATATAAAGCCTGATTGTCTAACTGCAGAAATAAATCATCTTGTGTCCTACTAATTGTAAGTGTAATTAAGCATTGGAGAATCGTAAAAAGCGAGACATTTTAAGGACTTTCTTAAATGATGAATTTGTTTGTGTGATTGCATCTCGTTTAAAAATTTGTTCATATAAATCATCTTCATATAAATCATCTTGAATATTTAAAGTACTTAGATAAAAAATTTGGGACTTTTGTAATTATTTTTCAATTATATTTCTATTACACAGCACAGGTAAAAACACTTCTACTTCGTACTGAAATAATTTTTTATTTAGATTCTAAACCACCACTAAATTTTTTGTATTAATTTTAAGTACGATCTAATCTGTAATTTTTTCATTATTTCGAGAATGTGTGTAATACTCTTCCTTAATTAAATATATTACTTAATTCAACATTGAACTCTTTTCCGCTTAAGCGATATTCACCTATTTTGCTCATCAGTTGGCGGTTTTTTTCGAAATTTTTGGAAGAGCGATAGAAAGGAGGACAATGAAAAAAAAGGATACAAACGCGGTGATCGGTAATAGCTGAATGTTCAGCAACTGGCTGTTAGCCGATTTCCGCAATCGTAGTGTTCCAATTCGACATCCTGTTTTGCGCGCCTTCTATGCAAAAAACCGTGACTTTACTCTGCAGCTCATAAGTAACAATGAGGTAATCAACGCTCGGCCAACGTTCGAGGGTTCTCTCCATGACGTTCGTATCGACCCTCGTTGCTGCACGGTGACAGGATCTGTCCCTCAGTGCAGATACTAATCACAGGTTAAGACCGATACCTAGAAACTCGTTTCACCAACTCTTGTCAAAGGTTTCCATTCATTCACGAAGTACTGATCGATGAAAGTGAAAGATAATTTCACAGAATTCCAGTTGTCCACAACTGGTCTGCCTTATTTCTCTACGAATTCTTCACTTTCTCTTAATCGTATTCTTGTTAGGATCTCTTGAGTTGTCTACGACCTACATTCTGGGAAATGAAAATCGTGAATCGAATCGGTTGCACCAACGAAGTTTTCTCGTAGACACTTCGCATGATAAAGATTACGGTAGTTAACTTCTGATGAAAATAAATTACACGCTTATCACATTTTTACTTTCCGATCGCTGTCTCACGCTTCAACACGAGCCCGAAGCTACCGGAGCAAGCAGGAATTCGGTTACGCCGGTTTCTTGTAAAACCTCGAGGGGATATCATGTGTGAAGCGTAAACTCTTTGTCCTGTTACATGTCGTCATGCTAGGCCTTCTACCGTGCGTTTTATATATATATATATTGTATATATATGTATATACAAGGTTCATGGATATATTCAGCGGTGCTCTGTGCGAACGACGAAGTTGTTACCGCAGTGTAGTGTATGCACAGACTCGAACAGCCGGACTCTCGAACTTCGATGAGGATTCTTCTGTTCGTTCCTTTCTATTTCTCTCTCTCTCTTTCTTTTCCATTCTCTCTCCACCGCGAGGTTTGTTAGGTATATCGAGAGAGTTTCTTTGTTCCCCAGTTAGAAGTATCGAACGTCATATGCATGATGATTAGCGTTCGAGCACATCGCGAAGTATATAGAAATAGATATTTTAGAAGAAAAACCTGAAGAAATCATAATTTATTTAATCCTCTTACCCGTGTTCGTATCATATATCATTGACCATGTTCAAAACTTGATCTTTTTGTTAACAATACTGTAATACCACGAACTTTTTAAAAACGCTCGGGTCAAAAAAGACCCTAACACGGTTAGAAGGTTAATCTGATAAGAAGAACATGACAATAGACTTGAATAGACAAATGCTTTTGTTATTGCTATTTTTACGCGATATCTTAATTTATAATTATATAACCGACATCGCGACATCGATGAATTATAAATATTAATACACGAGGTGATGTAGAATAGTTTGCAGTGATTAATCGCGACGTAACTCATCTAAGATCGACAATTCACGGCTTATAAAATATACTCGGCGCAGCGTTGAATATTTGCTAAACAAACGATGTACATAATCGATTGTTTTGGTGAAATGATGACACATCAGGAACATCTACAATTTGATATAAGTGGGACATCATGTAAGAGAATGCTCATGAGTTTTTGTTTTCTTTTTCGAAATGCAGAAAGTGACCAATGGACTTGGTTGTTTTATTCTTGCGAAAGTGATAAAGACGCGCCAAGGACAATTCTCTCGACTTTCGCAGCGTAGTTATATAATTGTCTATATGCTATGAATATCGGTGTATATTATTCGTAAGATTAAACGGAATAGTCATGCAGAGACCAAAGAGTATGACTTTGCCGATATTCGGTTCCGTCCGACTCCCCAAGTGGCATTCAAACTTGGACGCTTCTATTCTCGTAGCAATCAAATCGAAAGGTTTTCATTGTGCGAATCGTGTGCGTGAGAGCACAATAGTTTTACGCAAGCTAACTGACATTAATGAGGGAGATGCTATTTGTCGAGTTTGCTTTTTTATTTTCTTGAATGGGCGTGTGAGCAATAACGAATCTAAAATATTCATACCGAAGGATAACTTTTATTTATTTTATTTTAGATTATTAATAGTAATTTTATGAAGAATAGTTATTAAATATTTGAAAGATTCGATTGTGTGTGTGTGTGTGTGTGTGTTTATCGTAATATTTTTTTAAATGTTATTCTATTTAGAGACACTTTTAAATCTTATTTGAGAAATTCTCTAATTATTTAATTTAGTTAACTACGTACAACAAAAATATTTAATTTGATATCATATTTTGTAATTGCAAAAATTTTCGTAATTGAATGTTGAACTACATACAGCTTAATCGTTGGCATCCTCCACCTATAATCTTATAGTCGTTTCGCGGCACGCAATTCATCGTCAAAATCTCAACGTTGTTTCTTCATTAGCATTGCAATCACGTACACTTTCCAAAGTTCGTAATACACGCACGCAAGCATTATCAACATTTTCCGAGTTTTCTAGGCTGTCTTACAGTTACGCATTCTACACGAGTGATTTTGTAATACAATTTTCATATATTTCCCTCCAGCATAAAATTACTATAAATTTTATAATAATTTTATGCTATATTAATAAAGAAGTCTTAAGCAGATGTTCATAATCGATTCTTATATTTACTATCATTTTAAGTACAGTTTTAGCTAGGCTCGGTTCCATTAATGTAAGATTAACTTTAATCTCGGTTCTAATTCTAGGAATTAAAAAAAAGATAGACAGTAAGTTAAACCGAGATTAAAGTTAATCTTACATTAGTCGAACAAGGCTTTGAAATATCATAAACCAACTACGGAACCATATTAGCATCTTAAGACATTACTTAAGACAATTTTGAAATAAGAATGGACTGTGAATATCGGATTTACAATTAGTCTTATTTGAATTGATGCACAATTACATTTAAAAAACAGATGTAATATCGAAATTTATCAATAAATACGTTAGTATATGTAGTTCAGTTTAAATAAATTATAAATCGTCTAAAAGCGGATTTTAGTTGTAATTAAACCGTCATTTATCCTCGCGCGAAATAACGCGCGAATTTGCACATCTTACAGTCCATTGTTCTGAATTTAGGGCACGTAGTCGTTAATACAAAGGCGATCGTATCATCTTCTATTATATGTGCTTTTATCACGTATGCAAATTCATGCAACTTCGCAAATGTCTATACTAACAAGAATGAAATCTGTGGAAAGAAGCACGCGTTATATTGACCTATTTCCATATAAGAATAGTTTCCTTCAAAGTCTCGAACGATTAAATACTTTTCTTATCAATGATTTTCTGGAGTTTTCTGAGAAAACTTTTTTTTTATCTATGAATCGACAATTAACTGCTATGAATCTTGATCGGTGATCATAAATCATAATCCATTATCTTTGGAAACGTGAGACACGTGCTGAGAATCGCATGTGTATTTACTAACATAGATAGATAGATAGCTAAGATGGAGCATTTATATCATTCTAGAACAAGCCCTCTAAGGTAATAGGCCTGTAATACATACAGTGAATAATAATGATAAATAACAAAAATAAGATAGCATAAAAATAAGTACACAGAAAATAGAAAAACAATATGCACATAAATAAAATAAGGAAAAGAGAATTGATATTAATAAATATAAATATATTAAAATAAAAATTAAAGAAAAGCAAAATATAAAAATAAAAAAAAATACATAGAGAGATATAAGAGGATAATATCGTAGAGATAATGTAAAATAATAAAAAGAGAACATTTTATCGATCTACACATATATTATCAAATGCGATCTATACGTATGAGAGAACTAATTTATTCCAAGTGCAAAGAACAAAATTCATGGAAAGAACGATTTTGTTGAAGTATCAACAAATTTAGCTGGATTTGTACATATCTGAAAATAATCTTGTTGGATTATCAAAATAATTATATAGGATGCTCTCAAACTAATTGTTAGAATGTCAAAACTTTTTGTAGCATTCCTCATCGTGCTTAAATTTCTTATATAATTATTTTGATAGTTCAACAAAATTATTTTCAGATTTATATCTAGCTAGATTTGTACATATTTCAGTAGAATTGTTCTTTCCGTGCGCGATTTCTGGCAGTGCGGCGACAGTGAGGAAATAGCGGAGCTCCAAGAATAGAGAAATCGCTCGATCTCAATAAGTCAAGAAATACGGAGGTCCAACTGTACCTCGTGACTCATAACGTGCGCATGTTACAAGACCGCCTGTGTCGATGAGACGCGTTGTCTCAAAGGGAAATTGCCGCTAGCGGATACGTGGAATCAAACAGGACATCGTACGGGGCATTCTCCGCGAGACGGGAGCATACCGACGCGCGTGCTTATTAATAGCCGCCGTTTAACTCGATGGTTAACTTCGATGGCGAAAGATACGATCCATCTCGCGCGAGTCACGATCGGTAACGGAACCGGTTCGGAGTCCCTTGTGTGATTCGTGCTAGGCGTTATGCGCGAGGAAGTGAAAGCAACGCTCGCGGGACAATACGTGGCCATGGACTATCCTGTCGCAATGTCGAACTCGATTGAGTCGCGACGAATGATATGACGATAAAAAAAGGAAGGCTACTTTGACTTGCGTAATCTGCTTAGAGATGCCTAGATCCTCTCTTGATTGATTCGACTTCTTTATATGTAGTTTTACAGAAAAGAATCCTATGTAATATTCCCTTCGCAATTTATGCATGCAGAAAGCTACTGATATATGATATCGATGTCAATTTAATTTGTGATATTACTACTCTAGTTCTGTTAGGATTGCGTTCCAAACTGAAAATTAAATTCGACGCTCAGTTTGCAGGATTGGATATGAGTATATAAATTCATACCGAATTATACAAGTATCGAATGAAGATACAGCTTGAAAAGGACTTTTCCTATTTGTTATGTATTCACATTACAATCTTAAAGATACTTTGTTTAATATTGTTTCTATTACAGATACTCATAGTATTTTGTTTTAGTAAAAGAATACAGTATAAAGAATTCCAGACAGATTATAAGATTGTTAGAAATGTTAAGATTGTAAGAAATGTTGAAAGTTATTATATTGTTGCAACAAATCCCATATACGGGATGTCTTACAACTCGCGACTGTAATTTTAGTTACATATTCCTGAGATAAAATTAAGATGATAATTCTAAGATGAAAATGAGATGTAACACTTTGAGAAGCATTTATAATATATGAATCCAAAGATCATCCATTTATATTATTTACAATAGATAATGCATTTACAAGAGATAGTCCAAATCGCATAGTCAACTGTATACTAGAAAGATATTAGTAGAAAATATCACATAGCATATATTCAAAGCGGTACGTAATTGCACAGCAGTCTACGAGCTTGTCGTGACTTAACATTGTACGAAGCAATCTTTCCAAGAAGTCGTTAAGTCCTCCCGATAAAGACATCATGAATGAGTGTTGACATGCTTAAAAAAAGTAATGACGTACGCTTAATTGATTTAGAAATGTCAGTAAACCGTCAAGGAATATGTCACCTGAGTTGCGCGACGTAAAAAATTGACCATTAATACTCAGAACGGTTCCATAGCTTTCAAAGCAAAAAAATCGAACGTGAGTGTTTAGAATATTTGTAAGGCAGTTCGCCAATATATCTTGACAAGAGCTACTGTTTTATGTTTCTAGTTTCATTAAGCACGTCGATGGTCACTAGATGACTGGGTCAACTCTTAGAATATTAATTAATTTTAATACTGGTTTTGGAGAGAGATAAACAGTCAACTTTTCTTTTACAGAATTTTGTTCTGGTCTGTTGAATAATATATTTATAACTGGATAACATAATTTTAATCTTTTCTAGTAATTACAAGCCGAACGAAAAAATTTTGCAATTTCGATAACAATTATTTAATTTTGTTCGTGAATGAAATCGAAATAATCGAACTAATTAAGTCGCATTTTGATATAAACAAATATAGTATAAGACGTAATTAAGATGATAAATATAATATTAATATTGACGATTAAATTCCGATCTCGAAATTAATCATTGCAGCCCAAACTATTTAAATGACTTCGAATTCATATCAATAGTATCTCACAATCATCGTATGGCAAGAGATTATATCTCTGATCTCTGATTGAAATTCTTTTTCAGAGGGTAAGGTCGAGGTGTCGAGGGACGGCAAATATCTCAGCACTTTGCAACATGGTAAAGTGTTGGGTGAGCTCGCGATTCTTTACAATTGCAAGAGGACAGCAACGATCACTGCTGCGACTGATTGTCAATTATGGGCCATCGACCGGCAGTGCTTCCAAACTATTATGATGAGGACCGGCCTCTCGAGACAGGCTGAATACACGGACTTTTTAAAGAGGTAAATCAGTATGATACCTAAACTTTTTTGATGGACTTTGATCTAATGCTGTCAGATATATCCTTGCATAATTGAAGGTTTTTTTATCCTGACAAATTTTGAGCTGATCATTGTTGTCTTTAAGTATAAATGTTGTTTTGAACAAAATTCCGTGATAAAATTGTTTAGATTTTCTAAAAATTGATATTTTTAATGTCTTTTTTTAGAATTGTTATACCTACCTACTCTTGAATAGCAATTCGCTTTTTATTCTAATAACAATAACAATGTAAAATTCTGCGTCTATATATCTCCAATTTTAGTTTCTTAAGTAAATAAATTTCTTATCCTGATTTATTTATTTCATCATTATCGTCTTCAAGTATGCTTCGTGTCTCGAACACGATTCCGTCATAAAGTTTATATTTTACAAAAATTATGTCATTATATTTTAACATATCTTACGCTCTCAGAATTATGTAATATTCTTTGAATAACGGATCGTTTTTTATTGCCATTGTAATAGGAATATAAAGTTCCGCGTTTACAGATTATATCTGCAATTTCAACTTTTAAAATACGACGAAGGCTAAATTTTGAACGACTTAATTCAAAGTACAATAATGACTAATTTTTTGATGACTTTTAAGATACGACAATAACTAAATTTGGAAACAATTATAAAACTGTATTTGATGAAAGTCACGTTCTTTCTGATAAGAAAAGATAACTTTTTTTCTTTTATTTCAACGTGCAAAACTCGATTAACCGTGCAGATGTTATTTTAATGATCGGTAACGTGGCTCTGTGCAATCAATTGTTATATGATGTAACTAATGACATAATTGTTATGAAAAATACTAGTAGTAGTAATATTACACACACACACACACACACATGCACACGCACACATGTATATATAAAACACGACAGATAGTAAAATACGAATATCAACGCTTCTTTAATCATTCAGTTTACAGCAAAACTATCGCGAATGATGTTAATGAGGTACTATTAAAAAATAAATTCATGTGAATTTGTATATTTTTTGTATATCTAATAATACACTACGTACCAATATTCCATTACCTAGAAACTATTTTCTTACGTAATGTCTGCGAGTTGAGAGTTACAGTCTTTTCACAAGTAAAAAAAAAATTAAATGATAACCTTATATGTAATAACCTGTTATAAATATCTAATAAAAACTTGTAGAAATAGTCTTACGTTGTATACATTTAGAATTGACGCATGATTTTACGTTTCAGTGTGCCAATTTTTAAAAACCTGCCCGAGGAAACTCTAATCAAAATTTCGGATGTTTTAGAAGAGGTATGAGCTGACTTTCTTGACAAAACATATCTTTCGTTACTTTTATATAATTGATAATTAATTTCATATTTACAGACGTTTTATAACAATGGGGATTATATAATAAGACAAGGAGCGAGGGGTGACACATTCTTCATCATCAGTAGAGGACAAGTACGTGTGACAATAAAACAGCCCGATACAACGGAAGAGAAATATATTAGAACTTTAAGGAAAGGCGACTTCTTCGGTGAGAAAGCTTTACAAGGGTAAGCATAATTAATGTTATTTTCAATTTTTATTTAAGATTTTTGTTATTCTGAAAACATAAACATCCCACGTCATTTGTTACTATCTTGTTTAAATATCTTATCTCAAGATTGTAATTTTTTTTAATGAAGTTCGCACTTTTAAATTTTAATAAGATTAAGATATAAATATATGCTAATTTACTTCACCATTATAGAGATGATCTCAGAACTGCTAATATTATCGCTGACGATCCAGAAGGAGTGAGCTGTTTGGTAATAGACCGCGAAACGTTTAATCAATTAATCTCATCCTTGGACGAAATCCGAACACGATACAGGGACGAGTTGGTGGAACGTAGGAGGTAAATATATCTTTTGTTAACTATACAAAAATTAGATTTATTAGATAAGTATCCTAGAATTGTGTGTGTCAGATGGCTATAAATCACTATTATTTGTAAATGTTAATTATGTTCCACGCTTAAAACATTAGGATGGGACAATAAACTATACATTCCAAGTAAGTTCAACAATAAAAACAAAAATATATTATGTAAAACAAAAACAGATATATCAATTTACTGATAATACCGATAATTTTTTAATAGCCTAAAATTATTGTTAATAAATTGAGTACAAAAAATGGTGGAAATGTAAAAAAGCTTCTTTGCAATTTGCAAATATACATTTAACATAACAAAGAAATAATTTGTACTGATTAGTGATTATATTGAAATCTTACAATTTCTTTAGATTAAACGAGGAATTTCGGGATGTACGATTACAAGACCTTCGGACTATTGCGACTCTCGGCGTGGGTGGTTTCGGAAGAGTTGAATTAGTCCAAATTGTCGGAGACAGCACACGATCCTTTGCTCTGAAGCAAATGAAGAAGGCGCAGATCGTTGAGACACGACAGCAACAGCACATTATGTCAGAAAAGAGGATCATGAGTGAAGCGGATTGTGATTTTGTAGTCAAGCTTTTCAAAACTTTTAAAGATAGAAAATATCTTTATATGCTGATGGAGGCCTGCTTGGGTGGCGAATTATGGACTGTTCTTAGGGACAAGGGATACTTTGATGATGGTACTACACGCTTTTATACTGCGTGTGTTGTGGAAGCATTCGATTATTTGCACTCCAGAAATATCATCTATAGAGATCTTAAACCAGAAAACTTACTTTTGGATAATCAAGGGTAAGAATATGTTCTGTATAATAATAAAATAATATATTATTTTTTGAGAAGATTTAAAAAATTATAGACATATTGATGTATTAATTTTAGATCATAAAAAATATATGTTCCGTAATAGATTTTGATGGATTTAGAATGCCGTATTATTTTTTAGATATGTTAAACTTGTGGATTTTGGCTTTGCCAAACGGTTAGATAACGGAAGGAAAACGTGGACTTTTTGTGGTACGCCAGAGTATGTGGCACCGGAAGTCATTCTAAATAAAGGTCACGACATAAGCGCCGATTACTGGTCCCTTGGTGTTCTCATGTTTGAGTTGCTTACGGGTACGCCTCCTTTTACGGGTGCTGATCCGATGAAAACGTATAATATTATCTTGAAAGGAATCGATGCTATAGAATTTCCTAGATCCATTACGCGTAACGCGATGGCACTCATCAAAAAGCTTTGCAGGTAAATTGTGTAAATTATACTTTTACATATTAGAGTTTTTCTTCTTTTGTCGTGATAAATATTTATAGCATAATAATATATATTTGTTGACTGTAATATTAACAATACAAATTGTTCTTTTTCAGAGATAATCCAGCAGAACGTCTTGGATATCAAAGAGGTGGCATCAGTGAAATACAGAAGCATAAGTAAATATAATATACATATATTCTTATTTTAGCATTTTAAAATTATCAAAAATCAGAACAATATATTCCTATGGATCCATTATAGATGGTTCGATGGCTTTAATTGGGAAGGTTTAAAAACGAGAACTTTGGAGCCCCCGATACTACCACGAGTTCAAGGCGCTACAGACACTACGAATTTCGACGCTTATCCAGCTGATTCCGATCCACCGCCACCCGACGATATTTCCGGTTGGGATAACGATTTTTAACGTAAAAAATATAAAGGACTTCTATTTAATATTCGCGTTTTTAATCTAGCAGGAAATTGTAATAGGATATAACGCTCTCTCGATCATGCGAGATAATTGGCGACACCTGCATTTATTTATAGTTTTCTCATATCACATGATATACAGATTACAGTCGTATTTTAACATATTTTTACATTTTTTGTCATATTTCGTAGTAAATCTAATCGGGATTTGTGAATGAGAAAAATTGCATTGTGATAAAATTTACAATTTTTATAAATTTCGGACGACGCAAAAATTTAAAAAGAAAGAACTGCGAATTTTATATTTATGTCGCGTCTGGCGGGTTCTAGAAGCATCTTCTCCAGTGTTATATATTATAATAGGATACATATGCAAGTGCCAAGTGCCATTATTACCTCGAAGAGGTAAACTCATACATGTCATACTTGTGCTCAGAAACGCGGTCACACGCAAGAAACAGTCAGCTCAAGTCCAAGGGACCTCTTGCCATCTAATTAACTTGTCAAAATGTGCATATAGCTTGATCGATCAGATGTTAAATTTTTTATGGCAAGTTCATTGTTGTTTGATTACTTTATAGTTTATTGTAATGATTATATTTTAATTAATTATATGTGACTCTTGTAAATAATGAATTATAAATACCGTATAAATTTTTAATGTGGAATATATATTATACAACATAAAATTTTATTAATAACAGCTGTAGGTGTGGCTGCAAGAATCAACCAAACTCATTCTCTTCAGTGACTTGTATTGTGACATTTAGTGATTTTTTTCAATTGAAATTGTATATTGCAAATTACACTTGTGGGAAACGTAATTTTCATGTTAAAAATAGTAAAAAACGATTGAGAATTAGATTTTGTAAATATATGGCGCATATATTGTACATATACATAATTTTCTTGTAATATTTGAAAACATAAAAACTTGACTGGTTCTTAGCCAGACCTTCAATTGTATCGAATATGTATGTAAAACCTGCGGCACACGATGCTTGTTTTTCTGCTGAATTCCTAGGATTAGAATCTTGCCATCGTATTGACTGCGGTATTAACAGTGTCAGCATCGTAGCCAATACGAAAGCAAGAATTTATTCTAGCTAGCAATCCAGCAACAAAACAAGCATAGTGTGCCGCCGGTTTAACATACGCATTTGTTGATTTTTCTTTATATGTAAAATTTTTGTATTTCGAAAGATGGCAAATGAAAAGTGAAAATACCATTAGGATAACATTTCAATATTTTAATAAAATCATGATACATTGTAATTTAATATCGTTATTTCTCTAGTATTTAGGTATAACAAATTGTTTTAGTTAGAACGCGCGAAAAAAAACAGGATAAAGAGTGCAATTAAATAAAAGTATCTTTTCTTATATTTTTTGAATAAAAAAAATTGTGTTTAAATATAATTATTCGAGAGAAAAAACAAAAAACTCTATTTAACTAACAATAAAAAATGTACGATCAACAAACAATAAAATTAATGAATAAAATCAATCAAGTATAAAATAATTGGCTCATTTATGGACAAAGGACATTTTCAAAATTCACAATTGTATTATTATGTATTATCCGCACTTCAGGCTCATATTGACTTCGGATCGAATAGAAGATACCTATTATTAGATTTCTTAATAATAAAAAAAGCATTTAATATTAGTTACAAAAAATAAAATAATATCAATTATCAGAATAGACAAATGATATTTTGATTGATATTTTTTATCATAGGATTTTTTGTGCATGTCCCATCTCCGATTTTCGGTTAGAGACTGACTTTTTGAGCGATTTTCAACTCTTCGACAAAGCGAGCTTTCCAGCTAGGAGACACAATTGAACAATGTCAAATACAGGAGCGTTGTGTAGTATTATTTGTAATTTAAAAAGGCTGCTATATTTATATAGCACACTAAATTTTTTTTTTTAAATAGTTGATAGTCGTATATTTGATACACAAGCTTTAGTTCTAGCAACGGAACATAATCATACATTGTGTGACACAGTACTTGTAGCTGAAACATTGCTTAGTCTTTTTACTTCACCGTCGTTATGAAATAAAGGAAAAGATCTCATACATCAAAATATTACCAAATATAATCTTGAAACTCTTATCGAAATATTACTCCTAGAAAAATAATGGTAATGAAATGTAAAAATTTGATATTGTGAAGTGATATAAAATAACGACACAGTCAAATACAGCATTTTAACTGTGTGCGATTGTGTCAATAGTTGTCTGACTTGTGTCATAGTTGGAAAGCACAAAATCGTACACTGTGTTATATAATGTCACTTGTGTGCTGGAAAGCACTTTTTTGGCTGTGTAAACTGTAAACTTGTATCGTGTTGTCGTTGTTAGAAAACATTGGGTGTTTTCCAACAACGATGAGACAGTGTAACACTGTCTTACAGTGTTCCAACTGTGACAGTGTTACACTGCTTGACATTATAAAAAGCTAAGTAGGAGCTTGTAAAATATGTTAATGTTACCAACTTTTCGAAAAGTTAATTAGTAGCCGTACTTATTTTGCAATAAAACCGTAAAAACTCGCCAATTTTGAAACTTAAATCTAAATGAAAATCATAAATCTTTTATTGATATGCTAAATATAATCGTAAGTATATGAATGGAAGACCATAATGCATTCTGTGTTAAATTATGAAACCGCATTCTAACAACTATCTTACACAATGGAACACAGTGTATTGCTTGTGTCCCTTGCTGGAAAGCTCCCAAAGTAAATCAACTATCTGTCTTAAATTTTAATAACTTTTTTCCAATATGCTTGTCAATTTCCCTCCAACTCTTTTTTTTTTAATAAAAGTGCTATAAGAAAGTGTCAATTTTACAGTGGCAATCAAATTTCCAATAGAAAGGCCAAATCTAATCTTTTTTGTTTAAAGAGAACACTAAAAGAAAATAATAATTTCAAAAGTGATCAGCGATTTCCAACAGAATATAAAAGATCTTCAGCAGAATTGTCAATATTAATTGAAAGGTAACCGTGCTTATGCCTAATGATATTTTATACATTCCATTTTTATGTGCTTTTGAATCGCATGCAGATTACTATCCCGTCTTGAAATGCCAAAGCTGAAAACGCTGAAAATGTAATATTACATTATAAATTGGTAAGCAATTCAATATAAAAATATCTTATAAACTTATATAAGAAATTTATTGCGAAAAATATAATTCCATCTAAAATTCAAACCTAGACCTTCCTACTAATATATCAATATTTATTTATATCAATGTTATGTTAATATACTTATATGAATATTTATCGTAGTGCTAATAATCCTTTAATCGGTTAATAATTTTTAATTCCCATTTTTTTTTAAATATTTAATTATAAATTATTACATATTAATATTTAAAAGAAGGGCTACGAGCCAGTTATAACATAAAGAATATTTAATAAACTTTCATACATACAGACGTTTCGACACCGATCGGGTCATCTTCAATGTAAACAATAAGCAATAATACATAAATTAACGGAAAATAAAATATATATACTTGATCATTTTAAATTATAACGCAATTTCAAGTTATTGTACAGAATTATATATAAGATTGTAGAATTGGAAAAGCGAGATGAGATCACCGTTATGATACTTATATTTGGACCGCACAAAGCGAATACTATATTAACCGACGTTTTTACTGAATTTTATTATGTGACCGAATATTCCATTAATTTATGTATTATTGCTT
The DNA here is from genome assembly GCF_001594055.1 of Mycetomoellerius zeteki. Taxonomy (NCBI): domain Eukaryota; kingdom Metazoa; phylum Arthropoda; class Insecta; order Hymenoptera; family Formicidae; genus Mycetomoellerius; species Mycetomoellerius zeteki. The sequence continues at coordinate 1,131,056 of NW_017256500.1, forward strand.
GTTGTTTACATTGAAGATGACCCGATCGGTGTCGAAACATCTGTATGTATGAAAGTTTATTAAATATTCTTTATGTTATAACTGGCTCGTAGCCCTTCTTTTAACTATTGATTTATTCTGATTGAGCCATATTGATAATTATATCACATATTAATTATGTTAATCTTTTTCTAATAATCGTATCGTTTCGAGAACTTAAAATAAAGGACGCTATTTCTTTTTCTTTCTAAAAATAACACTCGACCCTCTTGGTTAGATCAATCCCGCAAGTTCGTCTTCTTCTTCTTCTTTGTTTATTGGCTCTCGCTTCCAAGTAGGTAATAGGAGGATGATAAGGCCAGGTCACGTCAATATGAGTAATCGAATGTCTTATGCCCGTATTCATAGTCAGACCTTATACTTAAGGCTTCCTTAAATTTATCTTTAGATGCTCAGTAGCCAATGAAATAATTCGTAGAGCATCTGAAGATAAATTTAAGGAAGCCTTAAATATAAGGCCTGACTATGAATACGGGCCTTAAAATCGGAATGCAATGTACCGGCTACCTCGAACCGGGCAAGTAGAATAAAAAAGATGATACAATTAAAATGGGGATGGCTAAGACCCGTATTCATAGTCGGGCCTTATATTTAAGGTTTCCTTAAATTTATCTTTAGATGCTCTACGAATTATTTCATTGGCTACTGAGCATCTAAAGATAAATTTAAGGAAGCCTTAAGTACAAGGTCTGACTATGAATACGGGCATAAGCGTCTCCTCAGACACTGGCTACGTTTACACCGTACATTTAGGCCGTGGCCTATACAATAGATGTCCTTGTTTATTCCGTTGGTTAAACAAAGACATCTTTCGTATAGGTCGCGGACTAAACGCACGGTGTAAACGTAGCCATTGGGCGCCTGCGACTACGACGCTTCCGCGCCGCACGGATGCACGTCCAGACGAATAAAGAGATATCAACATAGAGATGCAATGCAGTTGAAGCCGGTCAGCCACGCTTTTCAAAAATATAATCGAGGTAACGTAACATCCGAGACGAGAGGAAACACGTTCGACCCGCTCGAGTGGTCTCGAGACTTGCAAGTTCGTTGAGAACGAGTTGGAACAAGTATACCTGAGTGTTTTTTCCAGTTTTTTCCACTACGATTGCCATACTTCATACTCGTTATCATCCGTTAAACAAATGACGACCGATTTCGCCGCGCAACAACACGTCAACAAAATTAGCGCCCAATCCAAAAGTTCGGGAACATCGACCTATCACGTGATCACGAAGGACCACCGTATATTGCGTTTCTTTCTGGTCACGTGACCACTCAACCAATTGCGTTGCAGGTGGTATCAGGACGTAATGAAAGGCTATTGGTTGTCTCTTACCGCGTAACCACGTTCAGTGTCCGGCGTCGGAGAGGAATCTTTTCTTTTTTCGCATAGTTCATGCTTTAGTCACGTTGTTCAGAGTTGATCGAATCGTCGGTGGATCACGTTCTTGAGAAGTTACGACGGAAGATTGGATGGCGGAAGAATCTTTGGAAGAGAGAATTTATGTGTGGAAAGACGCTTAAGTAAGTTCGTTATCAAACAGTGGTTTTCCCAGCGGGAAATGTAAGTGGCAATTATTCAGTATTGACGCGTACCGCATCGATGTTTTTCACGAACCTGTTCACGTGAGGTTAACGAAGCACCATATCTGATACAGAATAACAGAATCTTCATCTCGTACAATGTTCCAATCTTTGCTTCGCCGATTTTTCCCGCGTTGACTTTTATTTTAATTTATTATTTTTTATTGTAACGTTTTTTTTGTGCACGTAGGGGATGGTGGTTGCGGCACCGTTGCACGTTCGATCTTGTTAATTCGTTACATCAGAGTATCGATTTCGTTAAGGATCTTTGAACTCGAGAAAGTATCAAGGTACTACCCACATCATTCATCATTTACCCATTTCTACCAATGTAGGTTAATTTTAATCTTGATTTAACTTTATGTTATCTCTTTCTAGTTTTAAAAATTAAAAAAGAGTAGAGTAAATTAAACCAAGATTAAAATTGTAAAATTCGAAACATAAAATATCGATGTAAGAAGATAATTGTGATTTTAGTCTCAGAATGGACTCAGGTAGGAAGAAAAAGATTAGATTCGAATCATAGTAATGCCCAAGGACGCCCTGATATTTTTCTCGTGTTATCGCTTACATTTGTTTGTCGGTTATGTTTTAACAGGCATGTGTTTGTATAAACGCTTCAATTCGAGGAAATTCGTTGGCGAGAAATTCTTTCGTTTTTATATCAGTAATGCTCGTTTCTCTCGATGTAATTTATTTTGAATTTCGACGAACTCTTCATCTTTTTATAATTCTAAGAATTTAAAAAAAGGTGAGTAAGGCCCGTTTCTGCCAACGTAGATTAACTTTAATCTTGGTTCAACTAACTCTTCATCTCTTTCTACTTCTAGAAATTAGAAAAAGATGAAGAGTAAAAAGTTAATCTATTGGTAGAAACGAGCCTAAGGCCCAGTTCCACAACTCATGGTTAACTCTTAACCGAGGTTTAATTTATTCATTGTCTCTTTCTAATTTTAGAATTGAAAAGAGATGAGAAACAAATTGAATCTCGGTTAAGAGTTAATCGTGAGTTGTGAAACTGGCCCTTAGGCCCGTTTCCACCAACATAGATTATCTTTAATCTCGGTTCAACTTACTCTTCATCTTTTTCTAATTTCTAGAAGAAGAAAAAGATGAAGAGTTAGTTGAACCAAGATTAAAGTTAATCTACGTTGGTAGAAACGGGCCTTAGACACGGTCTGTAACTCGCGGTTAATTCTTAATCGAGGTTTAACTTATTTCTCATCTTTTTCCATTTTCAAGAACAAATTAAGAGTTAACTATGAGTTTTACAATTGGATACAAGTTGGACCGAAATTTAAGTTAATCCACATTGGTAGAAACAAACATAGCCTGAATCTGCTTAAGCGTATAATGCATATGCAAGCCAAAATTAACTATTGCAATTACATTTTATATGCTCGTTTCTACCAATGTGGATTAACTTTAATCTTGGTTTAATTTACTTTTCTTTTTCTAATCCTTGGAACTAGAAGATGAAGAGTAAGTTGAATCGAGATTAAAGTTAATCTACAATTGATAGAAACGAGTACATTATCAAGATCAGTCTTGCTTTCAGAAATTTTTTTTAACGACTGTCGGAACAAAAGGCTGGGAGTTGATTGTGTATCTTGAAATGAGGTGAAAATTACAAAAGTGAACAAATTCATTAGTTATTGACCAATTAAATTATGAATATTCTAGTGAATTTGCTCATTTTTGTAATTTTCATCTCATTTCGAGATACACAATCGACCCCCAGATTTAATCTCTCCTGTTGTATCACTTAATTTTTTGGAAATTTTTGAAACTCGAGAGAGAGAGAGCCTGTCTTTATGAAACATTTACTGATTTCATAAATTTATCATTATTTTGTTACTAGCACTGTGGTCCAAACTTTATTAAGTCTGTTCGCGTTGCTTGAAATCTTTAAAAATTTTTGTACTCGAAGTGAGATATTTAGGCATTGAAGAGAGAGGAAGCGAAGATGTTGAGTGCAAAAGTATAAAGCAAACGCGAACAGACCTATTACCAGTGCTAGCCAGTCAAATGGCGTCTACAATATGATTTTATGATGTAAAATCTTAAGCCGTAAGAAATTGATCAATTACGTGCTACAATTGAATGCGAGGAAAATAATTGATTATGATTGATTAATTTTTTACGATTTAAGGCTTAAAATTTACATTTTTAAATCTATAGACGTTCTACGGGGACTGAGGCCATTAAAGTTTGAAAGTCTTGCTTTTGGTTGGTCAATCTCGTTTTCAAAATAATTGCTTTGCAGTCCCGCCAATGTTAAAATGTGAATAATTGTATTATTTTTGTTAAATTTTAACTCTGTCCCACTATTTTACAATGCGTTTCAATCTTTATCTCAAATTAAGGATATGATTATAAATTGACTCCCGGCCGAGGCATTATTTTTCGCAATAAGTTTATTACAGTTTTTAAGTTGGGAAATTTGGGGGGATTATTAATATTTTCAGATTTGATTGCGTTGAAAGTCCGACAACCATATCGGCACGCAATTATAATTTCTGAAATTAATTCATTTAAATGAATTTACAATAGTTCAACATCTTAACGTTCTGACCGTTATGGCGCTTCTTAATTTAAAGCATTATGTTTAACATTAGCGGTCTTTCAATCTTATTATTATTATAAATTGTCTCTTTTTTAAGTGTAAAAATAAAAAATGTGAAATAATAAATGAAAATAATAAGTGAGAAATGTAATTTTCAACTAATATATGAAGAATTTTATGTTTTTTAATTTAAAAACCCAGATATAAAATACATTTAGTAAAAAAGTACAATTTAAAAAAATAAAATGTAATCTCTTGTAACTGGACGTAATTTCTGTTGATCTCATGTGATGTTACACATTAAGTGTTACTACTTATTTATAAATATAACAATTGATATTGTTTATTTGTTTCGTTAACAATTATTAAAAAAGTATTTATCTATTAAAATTTAATTACAATTAATATTGAATTTTTTTAAATGTCATTCTTTGCCTTAAGGAATTGGTCACTTTACATTCTTTCCCATCTCCCCAACATAAAAGGCCTGTTCTTTTCCGTACTGAACTTTTTGTATGGTATATCTTTGTTTTTACATTGGAGAGAGAAAGAGATAAAAAAAATGTCTGAAAAGGACGCTAATCCTATTATCCCATTTTTCGTATTAAGGAAGTATTCATTTTGAAAGCGCAGAAACCCAGATGTTGAAAAAGAAGTGAATACTGACTGCTATTAACGCAACTTTTAATTAGTTTCTGCTGTTTTATTCTGTTTTTTCTAAGATGAATTTACATATTTCTCGTGTCATATTAATTTTTAGTTATTATTTTTTAAAGCATTCTTAAGCAAAATTTCTGTTATAGGGGAGATCGGGGTAAGTGAGCACCTTTTTTTTTCAATTGCAATTTTCAGTAACAAAATAAACGATTTTAGTCAAATGATTATTAGCGTTTTATAGAGTGATTATAAAACTACAAGATGGCAATAAAAAGTTTTGGTGTTTGCAACTTCATTTCATCCACACAAAAATGTGATTGAGAAAATGAAATCTCAAAAATTACTTTTGACTATCGAAAACACGTTTGACTACTTCAACATAACAATGCGGCATCTAAACTGACCAAACTTCATTTGTAAAGAAGATACACGAGATGCTATCTACAATATAAATTGGGAACTCATAAGATATATTTTTGCCACTCAAAATTCAAATACCAGCTTAATCCCGGTCTCCTCTATATGATACAGAAGCTATATATACGCGCATCTTATACATTTTTTAAATTTGTTATTAAATGATTCTTTTTCATTTTTATGATGAGAATCTTATAAATTCCTTAACTCTGCTGTTCTATTCACATATACCGTATGATTATACAGTGGACAGAATGAATCCATAAGTAAAGAACTAATTGCTCAGTGAGCAGATTGCATTCCGAAATCTAGTAAAAAAAAATGTTGCAACTATTCTGGATGCTTTCTAACAAGAGATACAGATGACACAGTGCAACACAGTGAATTGTTTCGTTGTTGTTTGCTAATGTTAAACAAAGATGACACTGTGTCATATTGTGTTGCTTGTTGGAAAGCATCATCTCCATGACTGTGGACATTCATGTCCATGACTGTGGATATATAGTATATTCGAAAAGAAAAACAGGATTAATCTACATATTGAAGAAAGAGCCTCAGATATATTTTATTCAGATCTATTATTGGATACACAAAAGATGATATGCGAAAAACTAATTTATTTCGATGTAAATACCAAAGACCGGTTTTACCATCTCCAATGAAGCTCTACGCAGAAAAAGATATACTGTATGCAAGTAATAATGACTTATTTCAAGTATTTTAAATGTTCATATATCCGCAAGTCTATCATAAGTTCATCACAAGCGTTAAATTTATTCAAAATATATTCTGAATCCTAGAAAGTTTAATACTTCAATCAAGAATATTAAATTGAACCAAAAATTCGATTTATTTATTATATAGAATCGATGGAAGAGAACCATATGTTTTAACAAAGATATCTTTTTTTCTTAAGAACAATTCTTCCTTTGCTTGAATCAAGTATCATATTTACTTGTAATAAAAAGGTTACGGTTACATCTTAACGAAAAAAATAATTTTTTTGTTATTATTACTTCTTATTTTTTCAATTCAATTTATATTTTTACTATTTCGCATACCTATATTCTGTCTAATTAACTGTAATTAATTATTGAAAAACGCATCGCACCGCAAGATTTGAACTTAAGATCCCTAAGCCTAATTATACATATACGCTGAGCTAATCACACGCTTGTGGTCGAGTCATTGCTAACGGTATACCTCCTACTGTAATCATTCTTAATTTCATGCTTCTACTGATAGTTTAATATTATTGATTTTTTAATTATCTTTTTATCATTTTTTATTTTTTTTAATTATTTTTTTTAATTATTTTTTTTTTTATTATTTAGTTTAATATTATTAATATTTGAGGAGATTACATGGAAATGAAATAATTATACGCTATTTATTAATTCAAAATAATTAAGATAAATATTATATGAAAAAACATTGTTATGAAACAATATAAAAGTCATGTTTAAATTTGGTCCCAAGATAAATATTTATTTAAACTAAAAATATGAATTTACTTCAAACAAGAAAAAATTTCTTGTTTCTAGACTATATTTCGCTTTTCCTAAATCTGTTGTATAGAATTGAAAGAAATATATCAAATCTTTCTGACCCAATAAATTTTCTTACATCAATATTATTAAATATTCAAGTTAATCAAATTTGACTTTTCTTCGATAAAATTTTATAATATACTTCAAAAGAGAATAAATTCTTATTTTGAGTATATGATATTGAGTATTTTTCTAAAACTTGTAACGGATACATTTTAAGATTACCAGCAAGAAAATATTCTTTATTGAAACTAATCGTTACTTGAAAGAAGAAAAATAAATTGAGTAATTACTTTTCTTGGCAACAGAATAATATTTTTCTGTGTGTAGTATAACAGAAGTGCCAATCCATGTGAAGTTGGTCCCCCAGCTTTTGAAAAAATTAACTTTCTGTAGCTCATTCGATTGCTCATCGTTTACACATGTGTGCACATTTCAAATTTTTGTTTGTACACTTCTGGTAAAAAAAGTTTTAAAAAAAATAATTTGGGGGTGGACTAATTTCACATTAGCTCCCTAAGTATAAGCAAATTTAACTAGTCTCAATCAATAGCTTTTCATTTGCACATTTCGAAACAAATTATACTATATATATATAAATCACATTAAATTATTTAAGCATCAAAGATCCAGCTTCGACCGTTATAGGCCTGTAATTCCTATTTCTTGTTGGTTGTCTTCTCACTTGTACGGTCTAAGGGTGCGTTATCTAGATTATCCAGCCGCGAGCCGAGCCTACGTCCACATTCAAAGCTTTGATGTGAACCTATATTCATATTTCGATAATATGGATGTAGGCTCGGCTCGCGGCTCGATAGTCTGGACGCACCTTAATAAGATTCTTGTTATACAATAATCTTATGTTTTATTATTCTGTTAGCTATAACGTCTCCGTTATTTTGAAAAAGGGGAAGAGAGCCATTAAGATTGGAAGTTGGAAGATTTTGTGGTTTCTGTCATGAGTCAACATGCATATAATAAGACATTGTAACATTAGTCATGTTTAGCTTTGTCAGCGTTTAGTAAGCGCTTCACATTGATTAGATTATACTCTTGGTTCTCAAGGAAAAGTCCTATTTCATCGAAAAAAACTTTCAACAGTTGCAAAATAAATATTCCGCTGAATGCAGCCGTTTTCTGTTGATGTAATGAAAAGAAAGTGACATCTTTTTTTACTTTTAGTTTATTGAACTTATTCTTTCAAATTAAATTTATTCTCTGCGAATTGCTATCTTCGTATTTTTTATGAATATGACAAAACATGCACAGATGTATTTACTTCGATCATTCTGTATAAGAAAATATAATATTAGATGAAAAAAATTGCACATAATAAAAAAAATAAACCTTACATACCATACAACTTAAATTAATATATATGGAGGATTGATTGATATATTATACAATATTTGGTACACAGAAAAAAAATTTACAGATTTTAAATAAATATTTACTCAAATAGTACGAATACTAACAAAATATTTACTAAATGTAAACATATATTTACTCGATTTAAATATAACGTGCTCAAAATTTGGAATATTCCATAATATTGGATTGATTGTGTTCAAAGAATTGCGTTTGTCCATTTTCTAGGGGACGTTATCTCTCCTAACATTGCAAAATAAGTAAAAGTTATCTCTCCTAACTGAAGGTTCTTCGTTCAAATTTTTAGACACACACAATGTCGATTTTCCAGAAGTTTGAGAAAATAAATTAAGGGGACTTTAGGCACCTTGTCCCGATAATTTTGCAGAAGCAACGTTGACAACAGTTTAGCGAATTCGATTGGATGCACCCAATTGATGTAAAGAGATGTATATTTAATATAAATATAAAAACGCGCGCGCGCGCGCGGATTAGACCACGAGATCCTAAATACCCTTTATTAATTATTGTGTGTGTATGTGTGCGCGTGTGTGTGCATATGTGATAGGTAAAATATTTATTAAGGTATTTTATAATTCGAATTTGCCTTTCACTTTTACATTCAAATTAAATCAGTGTACAACGGCTATAATACACACTACTACGCGTTAGTATGTCCAATCGAATTTGCTGTAAATTACATAGAAATTTCCTATCACAGCATTGCCGAGAATTAATCATATTGATCATTCGCCTAGCATTCACTGAAAAATAATTTTCTATAATGAGACTTACTTTATTTTACCTGCACATATATTATTAATATTACCAATATATACAACGTATACATATGAAAAGACTATTTCGTGTTCAAAATTAAAATTAAGAGCATAGTGTTCATTGAATACTTAAGTATTGAGTGTAATTTTTGTTGTATCTTGTTCCTCTATTATTTGACTCATCTTTCGGACTAATGTGAAGTATGCGAACACTTAGATTTCAATAATCAGGAATAGAAATGATAACCCTAACGGTCAAAGCTAGATCTTTAATGTTTAAATTCAATCTGAATTACTATATATTATATACATATTATGTACATGCATATATATCATTTGTAGTCATTCGCACTGCGCGCCGAATTGATTTTCCGGACTTATAAACGCAATTAAACTACTGTAGTAATGTCACGAATTAAATTGACAAGCCATTTTTAATAATTTGATGCTCAATCAGACATCCTGTTAAAAAGATGTTACTATGAAAAACTGTGTAAATAAATTTTTTAGATAGATGGATTTCTCAAACTTAGATTTCAGTTGCAATCCCAGCAAAACGATAGTACGGAATATTAATAAAATTATTTAAAGAATATTGCACATGAATATAAACGTTTTGATAATTGAAAAATGTATTACAATTTACATTTAGAAATATTATCAAGCATCAATATTTAGGGCCATATTTGACGCTTTATTTGATTAAAATCTATTTAATTCTATCTATTTAAATCTAATATTTTTATTAAAAATTTTTATATTCGTATTTGAAGGAGCGTGAAATTATTTTTTAAGTTTCAAAGATTAATATCTTGGCATGTTCCTATTTCGAAATAAATTACTAGTACTTAGATATTAAGTGAAGTAATTGAATTTCTAAATATTTATAGTATTGGTATATATTAATAAGTATTAATGTATATCTATTTAAAAAATTACAGAACACAAAATGGATCCAAGTGGAAATAACAAACCTAGCGGGAAAGGACGCGGTTCTTTCCTGTTAGAGATGATGAGGCAAAGAGCACAAATGGAACGATCTCAAGCGTTGTCCCATTCTCTAGAAACACCTAGTGTTTCATCAGCTGAACAAACATCAAGATCATCTGAAGAATATTCATCTCATGCTTCAAGTTCTAGTGGAGGTCGCGGACGTGCGCAAATATCTGGTTGGTTAAAATCATTGAGTAGCAGCAGTAGTGAGGAATCCAGAAACTCTTCATTAGCAATAGGTCACGGTCGAGGCGCTCTTCCAGGTTTAATAAGAACGTTTGGGTGAGTGAAAGTATTTTGCTATCTCTGAATTACATTTATAAATGCACATTTACAGCAGATATATTTTTTACAATCCAGTCAACCAAGTACATCATCTGTATCAGAAAGTGTTAGAAAGGACGATTCCGAAGGAGTTTTAGGAAAATTAGCTGACATTTCCGTATATGATAATCCACCTTCACCTAAAGACTTACAATCTCCGGATGATATTGCACCAATATGTCGACAAGGCAAAAGTGGAACAAAGTAAGTAATTAACAATTTATTACTTTAACAGAATACGATCATTCTCGATTTATAAGACAAAAACCCCATCTTAAAAATTCAGAAAATTATAAAACTAGCAATACGCAGGAGGTCTGGATGTAATAAGCTATTTTTCTATCTTTTATTTTACTTTTTGAGTGAGTAAAAAATCATCTCCCAAAAATTGCCTTTTTTGTTTTTGTTTCATTATTCACCAACACAAAAAAGGAGAAGTAACATTGTATGAACAAAACTCTAATGAAACATTTTAATGAGATTGATTAGAAAATTATCAGTCTTGTAAAGAATTATAATTGCAAGTTTTTATACATTTGCCGTGTGGTTTTTATACATTTCCATGTGCGATAATTATTTTATACGTTATTCATGGTGTAAGAAATTTCAAGTTGGAGATATGTTAGATAATATTTTCGGCACATTTGGATTAGTCGTCAAATTAGTAGAGATGTATGAATCAAGGTTTTTTTGACATCGAATCGAATCAAATCAAATCAAATCGAATTGTTAAAACAATGTTTAATCAACAACATATTTATTGTTAGATTGAATTTTAATATATAGATAAAAAAGTTCTGTGTAAGAGAAATATTAATTATATGATATACTGTATGTAGCGGGAAATAATTTTCTATACATATATGTGTATGTATGTGTGTTAATATATGTGATTTATATTCAAATCTCTTATAATTAGATTTGAAATGTTTTAATAATCTGGATTCTAATCGTAGAGATTCAAATCCGAATCGAATCTTATCTGATGCGATTTGATTCGTATTTGAATAATTCGCCGATCTCTACAAATTGCACAATATAAACAAGTTTAAAAAATATGTGATTATTTACTTTTAATAAAAATGAAACAATATCACTATCATTTATAACAAGAAAGGGATAAATATATTACTATAATTTAATAATAATTAATAGCAACAATTAATAAAGATTTTCTTTATAGAGTGGAAGCATACTCTAACTATGTGGATTTGAAATTAGAGCCTGGAAAAGGTCTATTTCAATATGAAATTAAATTTTCACCAAATATTGATTCAATAGGTTTACGTCGTAAACTACTTAACCAACATTCTGCCATATTAGGACGAACAAAAACATTTGATGGAACTTTACTTTATTTACCAATAAAATTGCCTCAAGATGTGAGTTTAAAAACTCTGATAGAGAACTTCTATTAATACAACGTACGTAATATTATATGATGTTAAATGTTTAAATTGATGATTGTTAAATTTTCAGGTTTCTCACTATAAATCGGAACATCCAATGGATGGTTCAATAGTAACTCTCACAATCATTTACAAAAAGAAACAATCAATGAGTGAAAATGTTCAATTTTTCAATGTTTTGTTTAATCGTATTATGCGAGCGCTTAGCTTAATTCGTATTGGTCGACAAAATTTTAATCCAAAATGCGCGCACGCTTTGCTTCAACATCGATTAGAAGTGTGGCCTGGTTACGTGACTGCTGTAAATGAATACGAGGGTGGTTTAAAATTGTGTTTAGATGCCAAACATCGAGTGATGCGAACAGACACTGTGCGAGATTTAATGTGAGATTTTTTTTCCAATATTACGAAATTTTCCAATATTATCACGATTGAATAATTTACAGTTAATTAAATTTATTTTATGTAATCACTTTTCAGAAGAGAGATTTACCAAAAATCACAACGTAATTACCAAGATGCTGTTATAAAGGAAATAGTTGGTACAAGTGTATTAACGAGATATAATAACAAGACATATCGTATAGACGACATCGATTTTGATAGAACACCAAAATATACGTTCTCTAAAAACGGCGAACAAATATCGTTAATCGATTATTATAAGACAAATTGGAATATCCAGATTTCAGATTTACAACAACCCCTTTTAGTGCATCGTGCTACAGCTAGATTACCAAATGGCGAGGTTCGTGATTTTATGCATATATACAATACTGTATTCATGTATATTATTATTGATATGATATGATATTGATAATCACTTAAAATTCCTTATTGCAAAAAATCGTTTGAATGTAATAGAAAGAAGAAAGAACAATTTATCTGGTGCCGGAATTGAGCTATGCAGCAGGTCTTACTGATAATATTCGTAATAATCATTATATTATGAAAGACTTAAGTGCAGTTACGAAAATGTCGCCTAATCAACGTCAAGAGGTGATCTGGCGATTTGTAGAAGAAATCAAGAAGAATGATGTAACTCGAGAATTATTATCAGAATGGGGTTTACATCTAAGCTGTGATTTAGTTAAATTTACTGCAAGACGTCTCGAGCCTGAATTGATACGTTTTGGCAATAATAGAACGTATCAGTCGAATGAGAAAGCAGACTGGAGCAATGCTGCAGTAAGAAATCCCGTGTTACGTACTGTAAGTATATTAAATAACAATTATTTAGAAATTAAAAACTACATACCTAATTATACACAGTGAAATGATCTTGTATAAAAACATTTTATTATTTCACACTTGTGTCTCTTGTGTTTTAGCCTAATTTGTCCAAGTGGAATATTATATACTTTATAAAGGACCAAACTTGTGTATTAGACTTCTTAGACACTTTGAAAAAGATTGCAAATGCGATCAATATGCGAATTGATAATCCAAACAAGATTACTTTAAGAGATGACAGAACTGAGACTTATTTGCGAGAAATTCAAAATAGTCTCACCGATAATCTCGAATTATTAGTTATCGTATTTCCAACCAACCGTACTGATCGCTATTCGGCAATAAAAAAGTAAGACGATTTTTTTTATGATATATTATATAAGTATGTTAATATGTAAAAATTGAGTATATTTTGACCTGTCCTTGGACATATGAAAACGTACGTTTTGAAAATTTATTTATAACAATTTATTCATGTAACAATAATTGAAGATAAAGTCTGGAAAAGTATGTTTTATTGTTTTATATTTCAGATTATGCTGTGTACAGAAAGCTATACCATCACAAGTCATCATTTCGAAAACAATTTCTAAGCCTCCTAAATTAAAAAGTGTTACAGAAAAGATAGCACTTCAAATCAATTGTAAACTAGGAGGAGCACTGTGGACTGTCAATATGCCACTAGTATATAGACTTTTATTAACTTATATTTTATCGTATATAATTTTATTTATGTATTTGTTTTATTTTATTCAATTAATTTTTTGTAGAAAAACTGTATGATATGTGGTATAGATGTTTATCATGCTGGTGTTGGAGGAGGTTCACGAAAAAGTGTTGCGGGATTTATTGCTAGTTTAGATAGTCAATTGACTAAATGGCACAGTAGAATTTGTATGCAGGCCTCTAGGCAAGAACTGGTTGATATGCTACAAGTATGCCTTACTTCAGCTATTAATGCATTTCACAAGGTAATTAATGCGTTATTTGTCTTTCAAATGTAAACTTCTTTCGATTGATTAATCAAAATAATGAATATATTGTCAGCATAACGGATGTAATCCAGAGCGTATAATTATATATCGTGATGGAGTCGGTGACGGAGATTTAGATTACGTAGAAAATTACGAGGTAAAACAATTATTGGCGACGTTTAATCGTATAGCGCCGAATTACAAACCGCAACTTAGTGTAATTATAGTTCAAAAACGCATTAACACGCGGATATTCATCAAAGGAGTGAGTATAGCTAGAATTTATATCATACAATCGTGAAATATGTTGCGTTAATGATAAGGTTTTAATTGACAATGACAATTTTAATTTGCAGAAAGAAGGTTTAGACAATCCCGCACCGGGTACCGTTGTTGATTCGTGCGTAACGAGGCGAAACTATTACGACTTTTTTCTCGTGCCGCAAAGTGCGCGACAGGGTACAGTAACACCTACACATTACATCGTCATTCATGATTCATCAAATATGGAAACAGATCACATGCAACGATTGACATATAAACTTTGTCATTTATACTATAATTGGCCCGGTACAATACGTGTACCAGCTCCTTGTCAATACGCACACAAACTTGTGTACCTGGTGGGACAAAATCTTCTAGCTGAGCCACACCAATCCCTTTCAGATATTTTGTTCTATTTGTAACTTTATCATTATCCAATATATTACTTTTGTCTCACTCATCTATTCTTTTTTTTTCTCTTTAAATGACGTACAAAGTATTATAAAATAACGGTTCACCGTTTGAGAGAATATTTTGAAAGAACTGATTGATTAGATGATTTAATTGTGTTCCTGCAGAAATCAATGCTACTACCGATAATGAAAGTATTATAATAGAAATAGAAGATTTATATAGAAAGACAAGAGGGTACTATCAAGTATACTATGTGATAAACAAAGCACTTGGAAAGTATCTCTTACATAGTTAATATTTTTGTTATACAGTTGATACTTGCGTTTGTATTAATAGAAAGTAATTGTTGTAGCACTCAGGTAAATACCAACGCAAGTTTGTAACTCAAATATAATTTCATCTTGTTAACTGTATATACACATAAAACTAAGATCTCTTGTTACAAAAAGATTATCCCACTGAACTATGCTTTATATCTAGCTTTGGTCAAAAATATTAACTTATTAATCATTATTTAACATTGTAGTTCAAAAATTGATTTTCGTCATTTGCTGTGACTTATCCGTTTCAAATACTCTTATGTATAATGTCGGTAATTAATAGGAAATAATAGGTAAAAGAATAATAGATAAAAGAATAATAGGTAAAAGAATTTCAGATTTATGAAAAAAAATATAGGTACCTAATATTTTTGATCAAGGTTCTTTAAGATACATATTTTGTATTACTTATAATTTACATAGAATTAAGACGAATTAAAAGATTTCTTATTTTCATAGTCTTCTCTAAATCTTACAAAATTATTAGCGAATAATATTAAAATAGAAATTGTCACAAATATAGCTTATGTCTATTCTTGAGAGCGATTGATTTACTTTATTATATTTTCAGTATTTATATTCTTTTTTTTTTATTTTCAGACAGTGTGAAACATGACGTTACAATAGTAATAAATGTGACATAGTAATAGTAAAATTATTTGATAATTTAAGTAAATGTTATATTTTAATATAATTTTGGAAATTTATGTTTGTACATACGAGGACACAAATGCCTGGCCATGACTTTTTATGACTTTTCATTCCTTCTCATGGTTTTGATATATTCCTTCTCATGCTCTATAACTTCGGATGGCTAGGCATTTATGTTCCCATGTGTACAGTTCAACACATTGTGATATAAGAACGCTATTATGTATTTTTACATAAAAATCTTGTATTGTTTACGCTCAGTGGATGCCAAAATGTAATATTTTTTATAAGATGCAAAATGGCTTTTAATATTCATTATTATATTTTATTTACTCATTCAATATTATAATTATTTTATTTTTTGAAGATGAGACTTGCATGTAATACTAGATTATTACTTATAGATCATTAATTTTAATTATCTATCGACTGAGAAGGTAAATAGGGTGTAATTTTATAGCCTATAAGTATATTCTATATATATATATTTTTTTAAATGATGTAGAATATTTTGCCAAATTTTTCTAAAGCTATTGTCTGCGGTATACTGTATGTAATACAATTTTATATATCTAAAGAAAAAAAATCCGTGTTTTTTAGATAACTATGCTATTCCTATATCAGTCCACATTTAATGGCTTTTGTTCTAATTAGCATCAATCCTTTCTTTAATTTCTTTAGTACAAAGTGTTCAATCATTCTCGGTTTTATTTCTTTATCTACTATTGCTAAGCTCGTAAAAAAATTATTGTTTAAGGATATAATTTTAAACGATATCAAAATCAGATTCATTATTTTTTATTTTAATATACATTTATTCATAGCATCTGATCTAAATTTGAAAATTACAGATTGAGTGATAGAATTTGTCACAATTCAATATGTGATTACTAATATTTTGAAAAAAACATTTGTTTTTAATTTATTTTATTGTAAAAATAAAGACACAAAATTCAGCTCAAAAAAAGTAAATACGGCATATGTGAATATACCTCATATATTGTTTAATAGGCTTTAATATTACAAAGTGAGACATATAAAGTGTTAACAAGCTATGTAATTACATATTTAAAAAATACAATTATATTTTCTTTAGACTAATTGATTCATCTCAATATTCTGTGCATATTAATTTCTCGATACTTCTACCTTAACTGCATTTTTGTTCGCAGAATAAGAGAAATTATGTAAAAAAAAATTACACGCGCACACAAGTGGAGGCGACTTCCATATGATCTTTAAAAAATCGTTTTTTTTTTTTTTAAATTGATTTTGTTATAATTCGTCCTTCTTGTTATCATAATTTTTGTTTGAATATATTTTTGAATTATGTGTGTGGTATATAATTTTTTAGAGATAATATCTTGTAACACTTTAAATATCCCACCCTATACTGTATACAGTATACAGTTTCACATATAAAATTTAAATTACTTTAAATTAATTTTTTTTCTGAAATTAATTCATTTAAATGAATTGACAATAGTTCAACAAACTTAACGTTCTGACCATTGTGGCGCTTCTTAATTTAAAGCATTGTAAATTAATTTAATTAGTCTATTCTGACAAGTTTTTAAAATTGAGAAATTTTAGAAATTAGACGAGAATTGAAGGAATTAGATTGGAAAATGACCAAATAAAATTTCCTATTCCACTGAAGAAAGAATTTCACCATTTTGTCTCTTGCACTTTTATCACTTGTTTGAAAAGTTTATAACAATAATCCTTGTAAGATTGATTATCGCAAATTATTCATTGATTTATGCACATTAATTACGAGTTAATTAAACATGGTGTCCAGCGGTTCTTGAATATCCTTGGATTCTGAAATTATACTGCAAATTTATGTCTGGAAAATTCCCGGAAAAAACCCTTGAAATTTCAGGGCTGTCTTGGAATTTTTCATTCTTTTATTTAAAAACAATCAGTGTAAAAAGAAAAAGAAATAATGAAAAAGAAGTTGTATGTTTGGCTATAAATCCTTCCTTAAAGATACAATAAGTTACCAATAGAAAACTTGAACTTGTCTAAAATAGAATGGAAAAATTTTTTGTTTGTGTTGACGGAATGTTCGTTTGATATTATTTATAAAGCATATAAATAATGTTTCAAATTTATTAGCGTTTTAATTCATTCGTATAGAATCTTAACTTGAAAACAAAACATAATATAATATTGCGCGAATCGATGAAAATCAAATAATGATAGTTGATGAATCTTGGAAAAACTTAGGATTTTTACCTGGAATATGGAATTATCCTTGACTTAGCTAGCCAGATTTTATTGAATACCATGTTAAAGTATATAATTCGATTATCTTGTATCAATTTATAAAAATTGTCTTCTGCGAAATTTTCACACGTTAAGTTGAATTTTTCAGATATATGCAACTCTATATATAAAAATACATGTACGTATCCATTTTTATATTACAAATATATGGTTTACAAGTTCATTCAAATTTAACCGATCGTTCCATCTCGGGGAAAGTATGAAAAAATACGACTGGCGTCTCGTATATGGAACATCTGATTGCGCTTGTTCGATTCATAGCATATACCTACAACAAGCACATTTCGGCGTGCGTCCATCACTGGATCGAACGTGCTTGATACTTTAAATCTGGAGCCTTATTTTAAAAAAATATCGTATATACGAAAGTACTAAGGAAATCTATAATATACGTAACATATACTATAGCATTTTCTCACATGTTCGTAATTTTTCAAGAATACGGGCTCTTTCTTTTCCCAAATTTAACACGTAACGTCTAGAAGACGTCTTTATAATGTCTTGGATATGTTTTAGACATGTCTCAAAAGACGTCTTTATGATATCTTTATGACATTTTTTTAGACATGCACGTCGTCCGAGTTCAGTTGAACCTTCTTACGCGGTTCATCCTCTTTCCTTATGTTGAAAAAAAAAAAGAAAATATGAACCGTGCAAGAAGTTGAACTAAAAAGCACAGGATTCTTGAAAGAGAATCAGGTATAGACAAATATGAGGCGTATGAGCGCGTAATCGCGATAATTATATAAGCCTGTAGGGCTATTCTGTAACTTTCAACGACAGTTCGGTATCGTTATATTGTCGTTGCGCAGCTTTTTTCATCATGTAAAATACCTGTGCAACGACATCTCTAGCTAGTAAAATTGTTAAAAAGTTACAGAATAGGCCTACAGTATCGGATTCTGTAATTCTTAACGACAGTGTTGATGTCGTTATATTATACATGGTAAAAAAAAACCGCATTATAATAATATCGAACTGTCGTTAAAAGTTACAAAATCGGAGTACTGGAACTCCTTTCTCTCTGCTGGAACAGATTATTGACACATCTTTCGAGTAATCGGATCGCGTGCTCCGGAATTACGAGGCATCGTAATTCGCGGGATTCGCGTACGCTAAGTTTCGGCCTTCGCGGCGACGGGGTATCGATTCTCGTTCCGGCGTGTTCCCGGTCGATCCACCTTTCGGCGGGACGTAGATCATCCTCGACGGTGGGGTTCACGCGCTTTCGTCGACGTCGTCGCCGCGCGCGTTAATTCCCGAGCAGCACAATTCATTGGCGAAACATTGGTTAAACGATTGGCATACATTGGGGATATGTTGGGCCAATGTTGCGCCGATGAATCGTGCTACTAAGGTTCCTGGAGATCGGGATCCCCGCGCAAGGTTCTTCCGCATTGCGGCGTCCGTCCGTTGACACGATTGTTACGCCACTGTGCCGCGTCGCCGTCGCGCTCGTGTGTACGTAATAAACACGACGCACACCGCACGTGCATACACATGCGCGAGCGGACGTGAGCGCGCGCATCGGTTCGTATTTACAATCGCGTAGCGCGTATAATCGGAGCCGCCGCCATTCGCGCGCGCGCGCGCGCTCGGCGCCTGCGTACATCTTGTTTACAACTGTGGAGCTCGGCGTACACATGACCTTTACAAGATAGACACGATCGTCTGTTCGGTTGGCTAGGCGTGAACCCGCGCGCGGCCCACAAGAAGGAGAGAGAGAGAGAGAGAGAGAGAAAGAAAGAGAGGTGTCGCGCGCGAGTGTGTTGTGTCGTGGCGAGAGTCCCATCGCCTTTTGCTGGAACATCCGGTGGCCACGTACCCGGCGATCGCGGGGACCTGCACGAATTTTACGCGCGTTGAAACGAGAGTCGAGAAGTTGCGTTACGTCGCGGTCGCGTCCGCGTCGCATCGTGTTATAACGTTTTCGCGGCGCGATCGACGATTAAACGAGAAAGACGGCGACGTCGATCGGTCCAGTTGCTCACGCGCGATCTCGATCACGGTCGCGCGAGTGACGACACGATTGTTGTTTGTCGCGCGCGTCTCAAGTACTCTGGTAAGTACTACGGGACGAGAGGGTTACCGCGCGCGCGCGCGCGCGCGTGCACGCACGCACGCCCGCCCGCCCGCACGCTTCAACGACGGTTGAAGTGGTCGAGGAAGAACGTATTCGGCGAAGGAGTCGCCCCGAATTCGTAGTCTCCGTTGGATCGCGACCCCACGAGGTGGGACGAGGGGAGACACGGACGTGATATCCCGGCGTGTATTTTCGTGCGCGGCGATAGTGCGTCGTTAATCGGGTTGTCCCGGGTGTGTATGTGTGTGTTTCCCTCCTCTCCTTAAACGCGGTGGAGAAGGAGACGGCGG
>NW_017256500.1:1151472-1252054 GCF_001594055.1 Mycetomoellerius zeteki
GCGCATGAAAAAAAATCGCGTTGCCCTTGGCAGTAGCCTATTTATCGAGAGGAGCGCGCGACCGCCGCGAGCTGTGCCGATAAGGGGCGAATTTCGGCCAGCCGCCCACCTGCGAGCTCACCGTCACTCGCTACTTCCCGTCCGTCTGTAAAGACATACGTCGGTCGGTCGTGTTTCCTCGCCACGCTGTAACACGTTTTCCACGAAAGAGAGACTCGGGACGGGATGCGCGGCGCTCATTCGCGACTAGAAAGAGAGAAAGAGAACCCGTCTTGTCGCGAGTGCCTCTTCCCTCCCCTCTGCCGCTACGTCACTCTTCTCTCTCGCACTCCCTGCGTCGTGAATCGTATTGCGTATCGCGCTCTCCGTCTCTGTCTGTCTGTCTGACCGTCCGGTTCCCCTCCGCTTCGTCGATCTATCTCTGTTCCTCTGCGCGTGCGCCCGCGCGCACGTGTGAGGGTGTGTGCGCGCGTGTGTGTGTGTGGCGCGCGCGCGCGGGTGAGTGTCGGTGTTTATTCTTGCACGCGTATGATAGCACGCGCGTGCACTCGTGTGTATACACGTCACCGTCGTGGACCACGCAGTAAATTGTGTTATTCGGAGAGACAAACAGGTGCAGGAGGAGGGCTCCGTGCTCCGCGCTCGCTCGTAAAACGGCCGCACTTCGTGGCGTACGCGAGCTGACGGCTTCGCTCGTGGTGGCTCCGCGCGAATTACTTCCTCGCGCGAGGAATGCGCGAGCGGCGGTGGCACGTCTGAGGAGCCGTTGAGGAGCCTCGGCGCGCCCGAGACGCGGCCCGAGATCGGTGGCGGGCGAAATTAGACGAAACCGCGTGACAGGTGGATTCGAGGCGTGCCGAGACGCGGAGAGAAAGAGAGAAGGTGAGTGAGAAAGGAAGAGAAAGAGCGAGAGACGAGGACGGAGCGAAGGAGGGAGCAAACTGCGAAGCGAGAGTGAGAGAGTGCCGTCTCGCAACATCTCGGAGTAGTCGGGCGCGATCGCGGGGGATCTTCCCTACTTGGTTCCGACGCCGTCGACGTGGAGCGAGAGAAGACCGAAGGTGATCGTGAGATTGTGACCGTTCTGTTGCCGCAGTCATCGTCGTCATCGTCGTCGTCGTCTCGTGGCTGGCCATGGCTCGCCATTGTTATTGTTGTCGTTCCTCCTAACCTACGAGAAGGTGGACGTCCGCGACTGCCACTGCGAGAGGAAGAGAGAGGGACGCGGTGCGACACGACGCAGCAGCAGCAGCAGCAGCAGCACGCCCTCGGACCTCGGGGAACGCAGCGACGAGCGCACATGCAACCCGGCTGGCGGTGCTGTTGCTCGCGCGCATCGCCGTGTATATTTACGTCCCGAAACGTGCTGTCGTGCTCCCGCCGTGCGAAGGCGCGCTCGCGCTCGCGAGAGCCGCTCCCGATATCGTTTCCGTCGTGACTGTCAATGTGCGACGGACCTGAGCGCGCGATAACAGCGTCGACGACGAGGACGGCACGTTTCCCCGTATCGGAGAGAAGCATCGTGGCGTTGGAAGGCGCAGTTCGCTGACACGTTGACGGCCGTTATTGTTATGCTCGCGAAAGTGCGCGGATCACGCTCCACCAAGGCGATCGAGCAGCGACGTTAATCGGCTAGAGGAGCGACAGAGACAGAGATATATCTGTTATTTATTAAGAGATTGATTGATCGATCGATTGAGCTTTTATCGTCGGTCTAGGGACGTGTCCTCTAAGAACGTTTGAAATAAACAAAAAATGATACGGAAACTAAAAAATTTTTAACGTTGGAGAGAAATCAGAATCGACAAGGAAAACATAGTGAAACTCAAAAATAATACAATTGAGGCGCGCAGAAACACAAAAAGTTAAAGAAGATTATGTACAAAAAATTGGAAATGAAATCAGTATAAAACGCAGAATATAACAAATAAGTAAGGCGAAAGAGAGAGAGAGAGAGAGAGAGAGAGAAAAGAGAATATTTGGCGCAAGTGTGGGAATTGTCGTCGTTTCTCGGCCACAATGAAATGAACTTTTGCACCGTTGTGCGTCACGCGGTCTTTCGGTGAGGACGAGGCGCACGTGTGACGACGTGCTCTCGGCGCGTTCCGCGAACCGCGCACGCCGACTCGCATGCTCGAGGAGAAAGGAACAGGCAGCGGGAAGCGAGCGGGGACGATAATATAGCCGGGATACCATGTGAATGATACGGAGAACGCGAAGGGCCCAAACGCTTGTACCCGCGTACTCGAGGGATTCGTTGATAATCGTGCGACAACGACGAAGACGACGACGACGACGATCTTCTCGATCGTCATCCCGACGATGTCCTCGGGCAGGGGCCCGGCGTCGCCCTCGGGCGGGCCCGTGATCCGCTCCGGCCACCTGAAGAAGCTCAAGACGATGAAGAAGAAGTACTTTGTACTGCGCGGCGAGAGACCCGGCTGCCTCGCCTGCCTCGAGTATTACGACAGCAAGAAGAAATTCGAGAACAGGCAGCCGCCGAAGCGCAGCATACTGCTGCACAGCTGCTTCAACATCAATAAGCGAGGCGACACCAAGCACAAGCATGTGATCGCGCTCTACACCAAGGACGAGTGCTTCTGCCTGATCCTCGACAGTGAGAAGGAGCTGGACGAGTGGCTCAAGGCGATGCTCAGGCTACAGAGCGGGGACGTGCCCGACGGGGAACAGCCGCGGCCTACATTCGGTAAATTGCGCCGTTTTGCGATTTCCCGCCCGAACGTCGGGAAAACCGATCAACAACCTTTATTGCCCCTTTGCAACCTTTATCATTCCGATCGGTATACGTTCTTCTGTGCCTGATACTCTCTATAAAAAAAAAAAAAAATCAGCCATCGTCCATAAACGATATCGATATATTGACGTTTAAATCCCTGCTTGTTTATTTGTCTAATAATGACATTTGCGTTCTTTAGATAGCAATCTACATTTGGCCTTGATACACATTTCTGTTACGTCTTGGAAAATATGAGTCTTCTCGTTTTCTGCGGATGGTAATCGATTTTTTTTTTCATGATGAGATTATCGCGCATCTACATCGATTGACGTAGGGACCTGCAACGGAACTTGGTCGCGCGTGTACAAATTTGTTTACATCTACCATAGAATGAATCGACGATTTTCGGAACAAACTGCGTCTCCGCGAATTTTATTCTTTTATTTTCTCATTTACCTCTTTTTTTTTTAACGTAACACGAGTTTTCTCGTAATTTATAAAAAAGGCGCTTATTTTGTCCATATCTATTTAATTGTGTACACATTCTTGAGAAATTTATGCGAAACTCTAAAGGGACAGATACAAAGATACACAATAAAAAGTGCGTTGCTGCTATCTGTGTATTTTGTGACTTCCACATTTCGAACGAGTTATGTAGCCTTGGAATAAAAATAACGTTGGCAATTGTTTGTGTTTTTGTGTTCTTTGCAGGAACAAAGAAAACAAGAGTAATGTCGGATAAATACAAAACGCCATTGTTTCAAATTACGTATTACTTCTTTGATCCCTACACAGAATCTGTTTTAATATAAAAAAAAATTCTGTGTTCGTCTCGATTATTAGCACAATTCTCTTGATATGTATGAACTTAAATTATTTTATACAAGAATCACACAGTATTTATATTATTATTTTATATGTATTTTCGAGCATTATTTACTATGACGCATTTGAACTACAAATATATTTAACGCTGCAAACATACATGATAGTGAACATTTGCGTTTTATAAATAGATACTTATTACTACGATAATTTGCAGTAAATGAACTGTAACAGATATTTTAAGTTTTCCATACGTATTAATTTGAATTCTATATTTAATATAATTGACTATAGAAAATTTGAAATATCTATTGCCCCTTCATTTACAAAGTGCATGTATACAATGCACTTATCTATTGAAATTAAATATAATTTATTACACAATGAAGTATTATATTCATAATTTATTTCTGTTTCAAATATGAGATTAGTATCTTATATTTCTTTATGTCTTTCAGAACACGTATGGCAAGTCACAATGCAAAAAAGAGGTCTAGGAGCACGAAAGAACATTCACGGACCCTACAGATTATGCCTCACCGATCAAACTTTAAGTTTAGTGAAGATTGGGGCACAGGATAACTCTGATTCTATCGAGATTTCTGTAAGTTTACATGAAATATAGTTAGCGTAGTGTAGTATGTTATAGACTAGTGCTTGTAGCTATAATCTTTTATTTTTTTATACGAGCTTTGTTATTTAATAACAAAAGAACGCCGTAGTCTAGTGTATGCGTTTTTATTCATGGTGGTCCGAGATGTATTTAGACGGATCAGTTTTCACCGTGAATAATAAAATGAATGAAAGATTTTGTTTAGACTATGCGACGCCAAACGCGAAAGCAATTGCACACGGTGATATTTCAACGCCTTGATATGTTATTATTACTGTTTGGAAGGCTTACCGTGAAGCTTCGCAAATTAAGCGTCTTAATTGTGCGCATTATTATTAAAAAATATATTTTAGAATTTTGTTATCGTTAGTTGAAGGTCAAGAAAACTTAACATTTAATAATGTTGGAATCAATACAATCTCTAAATTATTTTTCTTTTGCAGCTAAATTATATTAGACGATGTGGATTTGCGAATGATATATTCTACATAGAGGTTGGCCGATCCGCTGTAACCGGAGATGGCGAATTTTGGATGGCAGTCGAAGATAACAATATCGCGCTCAATATGTACGATGTAATAACGACTGCGATGAGGAATTCGAAGAGTAACAAAGACGAAGTTGGGCCTCGCCAGAGAACGCGTAGTTCCTCCGCCAACGAAGCCAGCAAACCTATATCCGTTCTCCAAAGACGGCATACGGGTCAAAAGCTTCATGGCTTTTCGCCCCTGGGTAAGCTGCAATTTTCGCAAATCTGCTCCTTGTACATATCGTGTATCCATTGTGATTTACACCAGGATGTGAGTTATCAGTTTTTTCAGCGTGTTTCGTATTACTTATCGAAATGTGATTTTCGCATATGTAACTTGGGACATATCGGTTATCACGTGTCTATAATCAGAAATCGACAGAGATACTGCGTCTCGGTTTGCTTCGATATACGTCATTTGTGTATTTAAAATCATCCTTTTTACAAATTCCTTTTAAATCCGGACTTGAAACTTCGTCTGATACACCGTTCCTTTTACACATAATTATCGCCAATTGCACACGCACATTAAATTGTATACTTTAAGAAAACCAGGTGAATCGTCGTATCTGTACACATTAGAGCTCAGCTTTAGAATAACACAAATGGGTTTACGGGGTTTACAGAGGAACAGAAGACATACAAGGAGCAAGTGGAACCACTGCAAGAGCAGACTGCTACTTCCTCTGTTCTCACACAGTGTAGTCAATCTCGGAATACCTCCTCCACCAATACAGTCACGGGTCTGTTCTCTGTCACAATAGCTATTTGCTTTCCTTCTTTCGCGTTTTATGGATTTTGAATGGCAAAAAGGACACATAAGAACAGTGAACATGTCATTTATTTTTCTTCAGTTTTTCATTTCATGGGGTATAGGACTTTATCTGAAAACTTGGTCATTGCATTTTTCTTTTATTTTATTTGGTACTTTTGGTACATGTGCAACACATACTATTTATATATACGCAATTGATATGACTTTTATTTTCAATTTTTTTAGAAAAAATAAGTTTAAAAAGAATTGTGCTGTCATATTCTCATTTCATCTGTAAATATCATTTATTATTATATTATACATATAGCTTGTTTATTCGTAATACGTTAGCCTTTGGAAAGGATTAATAAATGTTTAATAAAGTGGGAAATATTTTCTTAATGTTAAAAGTAACGTCAGAATTTATTATGTTGACATTAAATAAATTTTTGAACATGTAGATTGAAAAGCTGAAACTTTTCTACGAATGCAATGATCAATTGTGTTAAAAATGAAAGTTTGGGTCGATCAGTAATGCATCGTTTTCTGAGTGTTAGTTTCATAGTGTAAATAGCATGATTGATACAATCAGCAAGTTATCTGGAATCTGTAAATTGTCTGATATCATATATTTGTCAGGTATCATATATATACATAATGCATCTTGTTAAAATGATGACGAAAGACAGAAAACTGAATTGTTACGCTTTATTGTCATTTTGATGTTATTGGTACATGTGTTTTATCATAATTCTCTTTTCACATAAAAGTTATCGTCATAAGGGAAATCAAATTTAAGAGAACAGTTGCTAGTTGAAAACGATTATTAAAATAGGTTTTGTGTGTCAGACTTGTCAATAACTCATCGCGAAATATAAGAGATAGATTCTCTGCGGTCATGTCTTTAACAGCATGGTACACTATCCGTGCCGTATCTGTCATATCCAGCACAAGATGCACGTAAGACAAAAGACAGTTGTGCGATAGTGAGAGGTGTGTGGTTTGCAGCCGTTGCTGGTACCGGGGCTTGGACTACTGGGATTGCCACGACTAATGCCAACAGTGCCGGTACCGCTAGACGTCGTCATTCGGTAGCGAGTCATCCTCATTCCGTCAATAATTCCCAATCCGTTCACAATGTCACAACAGCAACAAATGCAATTATGACTACCACTACTGTCACTACCACTACCATCACTGCAACCACCACTACCATCACCACCACCATTACTGCGACCGTCACCGCGACGATCACTACAACCACAACCGCGACAATATCCCATCAGAGAACCTTGTCGCTGCCCTTAGCTGCCGTTATTATCAATCAAACGCAACCATCTAAAAGATCCGTTTTACGGTGTATGTATTTCGTTTCGTCACACATATTTGTTTAATCGATCCGAATCTCTGTTTTATCCTTCAGTGTTTCTGCAATACGCTTGTTCTGCTCTTTTTGTTACGCATTCATTCCTTCCAAACTGTATAAAGCCAATCAATGTTATGTTTATCTAATAAGAGATCATAATAATTACAATTGTAAAGTTTTGCTAGCATGCTATTATTAAGTGCACGATGTATTATGAAACAAATGCTTTAGTTCGTATCTTCTATTCATTTGTTATTGAACATAAGGAATGAATATGTTTTGTACATTTCTCCTGGATGCTCCAGTGTTGATACTTGGATAATAATTTCTGCAAGCTGGTTATCATAATCCTTACTTTGCTATATTTAATTTTTAACCCAAATTCTGCAAATGCGCAGAATATTTTTGATGAAGTGACCGTGATTACTGTTGCTTAACTTAAGAAAAACAAATATATATATATATATAAAACAAAAAATATATTGTGTACATATATAATAATTTATATATGCGAACATATAAAACTAACCGCTGTTGCTATGCTGGGACGATGGAACTGGCTTCTTTCTACTGTATGCAAGTAAACATCACGAGGAGATTTCTGATGAGTATCTTTGCAGGTGCTACAGGGCGCGATCGATGCGACAGTTTGCCGTCGAGAGCTCGTACTACCAGTGAGGGACAACCAACTACGGTTGTGTTAAGCCATCCTAGAGGAGCCCATATTATGTCGCACGTACCGCGACCGCATTCCATGTGTGGCCGAGGCCTCTCATATTCTCCACCAATCGCGTCGATGCCTATTAGTCCATCTTCCGACGTCTGTTCATCGGATTCGGCCGGATCGTCACCCTCGATGGATGATTGTGGTGAGAATATTTTAGAAGAAAGCACTGTCTCGAGGTACGGGCATTCCTTGACACCTGACGAGCCTGTAATCTTAGACAAGAAAGGTGACGACTATGCCCTGTGGTCGACATCGCATCCACATTTGAAATACTCGCCAAACTTTAAATCTCATTCGCCCTCTCAGGTGAGTGTACTCGTAATATCGCTTCTGAATCCGTTAACACAATAAAAAAGCTTTTATATAAAACAGTATAAAGGTAGCGTAAATCATTTTCTAGTTTATACAGTAAAAAAGTTTATAATGACCTTTTAGTGTGTTTAATAAAATCCAACAAATCTTCCCTCCCCTCCCCTTTTTATTGTATTTAAAATAAAATAAAATTTTTTTTTATTGGTTTGTGTTGTCTATATTTAAATAAAATGATATTTAGTTCAAAGTACTGTTTTATATAATATTTTAATTGCAGGGTAAACACTGATAATTGATCGTTCTGGTTGCAGAGTTCCTACCAGAGTGAAATGTACAGCCCCTGTGGATCGAGTCCGGGCCGTGGAGGCGTATATATGCCCATGAGCCCGGCGACAACGGCCCATTCGCATTCCCGTGGATCATCCCTTGTGGAGGAAAGCAACGTGGATGGCTACGTGCCGATGGCACCAGTTGGAGATGACGGTTACGTCGATATGGATCCTGTAAATAGTCACAACGGTCACTTTCCGGACGATATGTCGCAAAACGATGGCAGTAGCTGTTCTGTTACGTCTGGCACGCCTAGTACGGATCTGCGGTTTTCTGAGTATCATTTGGACAAGGTAACCAGCTTTTTAACACCCGGGGAAGATCTGCAAGCCAGACCAACTAGAGCTTACTCCGTTGGATCGAGACCGGAACAAGCCAACAGGCATCGTAAAAACAGGTATGAGTTTAAAATATTATTTAGATGTTAAGTATTATACACATCGTTATTCGATAAAATATTATTCACAAAATTCTATGACGATTGCATGATTTGAGAGAATGTTTCAACTAAATGAGTTTTAAGATTCCTGAGTAGTTATCGTAGTCATATTGGATCGTGACGTATAAATGACACCTTGAACTTTTTTTTCCATTTGTAAATAAAGAGAATTTGGATAAAAAGAAATAATAAGATTGCTTTAAAACAATTAGAATACTTGTAAAGTTGGGCCAAAGTTATCCTTATTCCTCTCTCCCCTCCGATAGTCAGTAAATAGTCGTAAAAGGCACGTAAATAAACTATGCATGTGAATTAAGTGAACGCTGGCAAACACATAGCAAGCAAATTTCTTACGACGTCGATATGGCTACTCAAGTGCTTTAAACATTATTTACGTATGCTATTGATATAAATGATATAAATGGCGTCTTTTACTTTACTACAATCTTTATGCAGGTTGGACATTACTCCGCAAGACGCCAACAGAGTACGAGCATTTTCCGTAGGTAGTCGGTCTAAGAGGCCCGAGATTGGAAGGTTAGCCAATGTAATTACTGCGCCATTACCTGCTGGTTCGGAAACCTCGAATTCGAAGTCGAGTTCCGCGCCGTTGCTGTCGAGCTCTTGGGGACACAATTCGGGTTGCTCCGGAGCGTCCGATCGCATGGAGGATCTCATGGAGTTGGATTTCACGAGGCCCAGTATTCCAACCGCTCTCTCTTCGCCTCCGACATCATGTTCCCAACCTCAGTCGCAACCGCAACTGTACTCTACTTATTCTACTGCCACCGACACTAGTTCCTACGTCGACATGTCGCCCGGACAAGCTCCCATATCGACTACTGCCCCATACGTCGATATGAGTGGTATAAATAAGGTATTATCGATATATCAATGTTTTTGCTGATAAAATTACTGCACAGCCGTTGTTAAGTAACAACAAAATTCTTTTCTTACAGATCAATCGCAATAACAATAATAATACAATCACTGCCAACCACAATCATAGCCACATGCATATATCATCGCTAACTTTCGCTCATAAACCTGTAATTACAACTTTAAAACCAGTAGAAGAAGCGGAGGGACCTTATATGAAAATGGACGGTACGATAGAGATAGATTGGACGCATTCGGAAGCGAGTCCGAAACAATTGTCATCGCCTATTCAAGAGGATATCTATCAAACAAATGGGCCACCAGGTAAATAGTTTGTAAACATTGTAAAAAATCCTTAATATAATATTATTCTTTATATGACGTAATAAAATATTTGTGAAAATTATTATGAATGTTTAGGTAGCACAAGAACGGCACCTGTAGATCTTCCGCAACCGAGGCGTCCTCCGGAGGGCTACGTCGAGATGTCTTTTAAAGCGCGGCCGAGTTTAGAACAAGACTACATAAATATGAGTATGGGTGGGAACAATCGTAAAACACGAACGGGCAATCGCAAGGAAAAATCGCGATCGCAACCAATCGCGATTCAGGCGGGCAGCAAGCCACCTAAAACTCCAAATTTTCTACCTTTGAACGGAAGTCCGACATCCGAGAGTCTGGCGAGCACGCCCGCCTCTCCGCCGCGAGCAACACCAACGGGTTCATCGGCCACGATTTTTCCCTTTTCTCTGAACAGTCCTCAGTCACCTGTGAAACCTTTCACGAAAAAAAACGATGAGTTCTCCACGACAGAAGGAGAAGATTTTTCTAACCAAAATAAGAACAATGAATACGCGGTGATGGAACCCGCAAAGAAGATTTACACGTCGTGTTCTACCCCATTGACGGAGACGATATCCTCGTCGAAAGCGAATAGCGAGAAGCCACCTAGTCCTGTAGAGAAGAATGTTCGAGTTATATTAAAGTCTTCGTCATCGCAAGAACACGGTAAGCCCATTAACGTAATAACGAAAAAACTGTCGGATCTAACGGTGTCGAAACCGCGTCTCGTCACGGCCTCGCCAAACACCAGTCCTACTCTGACGGGTTTCAAGCCGTCGACCGCGCAACAGTCGAAGCCATCCTCGCCAAAGTTCATCGACGAGACTCCCACGCCTACGCCCACATCTACACCCACGCCCACGCCAAGTCCGTTGGACAGCGAGGGCTACGAGAAGCTTCAACCGGGCGCGACAATACTGCATTACGCTAGTCTCGATCTGCCGGAGGTCGATAATCCAGCGCCCGTGTCACCGGCGTCCACACAGGAGAATTTCACCTACGCCGAGATTGACTTCGCGAAACTCAAGCAGACCTAAAATATGCGCTGTCCTGAATGCGCATATTTTGCCGCCCCCGTGTCGCGTACAAGGCTGTGCGTGACGGGGTGGTTTGGCTGACGCCTCTTGTGTTCCCCACGATAGCAACGAGTAGGCAGGGTATAATCGATCGTTCTGACATTGGCTCTGCTGGTCTAACGAACAAGGCGCCGGGTAGGAACTGTATATAATTCATTTCTTTTTCTCTCCAGCCTAATGGCATTATATCGCTCGCCGATCTTTCTGATGTAATAGATTGGCAGCCTATTTTAAATTGTTTGAGAAATAAGCATCGTTGGTACCTATAGTTCTGGTTGTACTGCATTAATATCGTATTTTATCGGAATGATGTGAAATTTTTTAATATAGGCGAAATATACTTTTTTTCTCGCTGATTCCGAAGAGAGTCCTCAAATCTGTCCACATGTATGCTATTTCTAATATTAAACGATCGGTAATTTAACGGAAAAGAGCAAATTACAAAAACATTATCTTTTATTTTTAGTTAAAATAATGTATTTGTATAATTGGGGTTAGTAGAAGGAATTTTTTGATATTAGAATATATCATCTAGTTAAATGAGAGTCGCTTGTAAAAATGTATAAATCTTTTAAATTTTAATTTTGTTAGTGGATTTGCGTGTTATCTCTATCAAAATTTGTTTTGTTTTGTATTATATTTCCAGATGCTGACAAGCCAAATATGTATAAGTCAATTCTTTTGAGATATATATAGATATATATACACACCAAATTTAAACGTATATTTATAATAACTTCCTAATATATATGACGATGAAATTAATTTATATCGATTGTTTTTGGAGCTGCGCTCATACGTAACATAAATTCTGTTACTTTTCTGTACGCGTATAAATTTTAACGACGTACCTTTTATTTGCCCATTGTAAATTCTATTGAACTTGATTCTTCGAAAAAAAAATCTGCACATTATTGTTCTGTACAGGGAATAGCATGTTACTTTATTTACATGTTCGCTTACTTACCTTAATGTTTTATAACAGCCAAATTGTCGGATTCGAATATGTTTGTGCATTGTTTTTAATTGAAAAAAAAAAATCGTATACATATGTGTGTATAAACTTGCGCGACATTGTGTGACATAAGATATCGGCTTCTATTTTAAACGTTTTATCTTTATCCGAAAATCTTTGGACATTCAATGAGACCTTAAATAACGGAATCTGCGAAATCTTAGACGTAAGGGAAAATGTGAAACCATGGATTTGCAATTTTTATAACTCTCGAAAGGATCATTCTAAGCCTATTCTTACACAGAAATACGTTCCGACGAGACCTCGTCGGGTTTCCGCGAAATGGATAAAAATTCTCACAACGCCAACGAAACCCTGCTTTTAGACGTTGCGACTAATCCGCGTTGATATCAGCGTTAATTGGAAATGAATTAAACGAAATTGAGGTATCGTAAGCTTTAGGAATATCGCATAGAATACGGTGGTGTGTAACAGTACACTACCAGAAACATAAGTACTGAAAGAGAAACGCGACGGACCTGATCTTCGTAACGATTAACTGCGAACCGGATGAAATTCCGCAGAGCGAAACCGATATTCAATATACCGGAGGTACACGTCGTTGCGCTCTCGCGTCTTCTCTGTGCCGAATTTTAATCCGATTGTCTCCTCGCGAAGGAATGTTACCCGCCAATGTTAGATCGACATCTCTCATAGAATTCGTATTGCAGACAAAATAGATGTTCCGTACACAATGGCAGTATACATGTGTTATAACGCTTTTCATATAAATTATGACGGGCCGAAGGCGCCTCGAAAGAGCTAATTCGGCCTCGTATACACACGTACACGTAAACATACAGTCGCATGACGCGTATACATATATGCATATTCGTGCTGCAGGATATTCTGTGAAAACGGTACAACCGACGTCGTGCCGAGGGACGGTACAAAGAAAGATAATCTAGAGTAATATTTAGTAAGAGGATTATTTAAGGGGAAAAAAATGCAAAAAGGATAAGGAAAAAAGAAAGGATAAAGATGCCTATATGTAACGAATCGATTCTTATCAATAGAACAGCTTATCTCGTTTGAGCTAAAAAAAAATATACGTTCTTTGCATATATCTTATTTAAACGTATTGCGGTTGTATCGTAACGTACAGGGTGTCTTGTATATGTACACGTATGTTCGACGAGTTTTCATGTGAGTTGCGAGCGCGTATGCGTGCGTGCGTGGGTGGATGCGTGCGTGCGTGCGTGCGTGCGCGGTCTTTTTTTTTTGTTGTGCTGTATGTACATGGAAGTATATACGTGACGGACATACGTGTACGTATACATATATGTACACACATACACACATACATATATATAAATATATATATGTTATAAATATTAAGTATAATAATAATAATTAATAAACTCGCAATATATATACCGTTGTTTTGTTTTCTATTACCTTATGGAATGTCTTGTAAATCCTAAGGACTTGTCGTCGAGGAAAGAAATCGGCTTTGATTATTAATTTTGAAATGTAATTTTAAATGAATAACTGTTTAACGATCATTAATTATTTTTTAAGTTTCCATTTGTAATATTTTTCTCATACTCCGAATAGTTTATGTTAATGCAATAGCTATAATATTAAAATATATATGATTTATAAATATAATGTACAATTTTATGAATCTCACGATCAAAGTTATTTAAATATTTACTTGGTTTTATACATATGATAAGTCTTTATCTTCAAGTAATTGAGTATTATAAGCTATAAATATGTATATTCTCTCGTGTATCTATGTATATTTGAATGTGTTAAAATTAATTTATTATTATATAGTATCTATCTAAAATTATCGCTATTTCTTTTATTAATTTTTTAAATCTAATTTAAGAAAATTTATTGTGACAAATATCTTATGAAATGTAAAATACTGATATGTTTTAATTATTTCCTGTCAGATGTCGCCACGTGCTCTATATTTGTCATGATATTTTTCGAATCGGTTCTCGCATATGATACGTGCGTTCAATTAAATTTATCAAATGAGCATGGCGTTTATTAATTTGTTTATCAAGACTATAGATTTTAACGTGTAGATCAAATAGAATTGGAACTTAATCCGCATGCATTTATTTGAAAAAATTTTTAATTTAAAGAAAGTAAAGATTATACTCTGGAAAAATAATTAGAGTACTATGTTACCGATATTTAGTGTAATACGATTTCTATTTTGTCAACATAATTTTTTAAAGAATTATATTATAAACATTTATATACAAGCACATATTAATTCATTATTTGAAAATATAAAAGCTGCTTCGAAATGTTTTATAATATAAGAATTAATCCTAAATATATACTGCATTATCTTAAATAAAATCAAGTTTCACGGTTATATAAAACTATTAAAATTTTATTTAATTTTAAATGAATTTTAATAGAAATTTTAAAATGATTGTTTTTTCTATCAATATCACGTGAGAAATTTATTCTTTACCTGATAACATTTTTTGAAAATTTTTATTTTTATTTATTGTCAAAAATAGCGAATAGTAGTTACTTATAGTTGAATATTTGAAACATCTAATGCAACAAATGTCACAAAATTTGGAAATTAATATAGGCATTTAACAATAAGAAACACCGAGATCTTTTTATATTACAGGAGTAAAGTATTATATTAAAATAATATGTAAATATTTATTAAAATTAGAATAATGTCAAGATATTAAATATATAATATTTTACAAATAAAAAAACTATATTAAATACTTATATTAAATATTTATTAAATATATATTAAATATTTATTAAGTTCAAAATTTACATTGTGATCCTATTGGTCGTAGGATACGAGGCGTAGATCAGGTAATAGATTCGTAAATTTATAGGATTAGTTGCTGACAGCGGAAAATGTAAATTCCCTTATTACGTGCCTCGTCAATAAAGAACCGGATAAATATCTGTTTTTACAATAATTTCTACAATGTAGGACCTTTGAAGTATCTACAGCTTTTATTTGTAGCAAAGAGTTGGACGGTCACGCATATATAGAAAATTTATGTCACGGTATTTAATTGCAGGTAAACAACCGTTAAATCAATGGATGTATTTTGAAAAATATAAAAGCAGATTTACAAAAGATGTATTCAAAAGAATTCTATTCTTTTCAGTTTCTCTACGTTGAAGGCAAGAGAAGAAAAGATGAATGGTGCAAGTTCATAAATATTAAATCGATAAAAAGCAGATCTAAAATCTAAAAAAGAAAGCCTCAAAGATACTTAGTGAAGAGATAAATAAACGGAGAAATATCAATAAACGAAGTACCAATAAAAGAAGAATAGCAGCTGATTATTACTTCTTCAACAATCGAATTCTACATTTCATTACTTCACTCAAAATTCCGAAAAGTGTAACTTTTTATTACGCAATTATGTTGTATTTTAACACAGAAAGAATGGTTTTGCTGTCTAAAAATTTAGATACAGATGAAAATAATTTTGTTAAACTATAAAAATAATCATGTAAGACGCTCAAGCTGAATGCTAGAAAGTTAAAATTCTTTGCAGAGCATTGTTCATATTATGTTTGAATTTCTTACATAATTATTTTAATTATCCAAGAAAATTATCTTTAAATCTGTATCTACTTAAATATTAAGATTTTAACCTATTAGAAACCGTGTATTCTGGTGTAACCAGTTTTTGATAGGTTGAAATCTTAATAAGTACTTATTCTTCTTTCGTACGCACTCGCTAACGTATAACACACACACGAGTGTGCGCATCCTCGCTGATTTTCGCAATAAAAATAATACAATCTACGCGCGCGCGCGCGCGCGGATTTTCCTCTACGTGCACTTTACGCGCGTGCCACCGCGTATAACGTGCGCGTTATCAATCCTGTTTACGACGATCCAGAGTTTACGTCTCCTGAGAGGAGCCTCGTCAGTGAGGGCAGCGCGTGAATTCAGACACACTCTCACAAGCGTATGCCTGCTAATTGGAGCCGGGGCTAATTGATTACGGGGCGGCCGTTTTACGATGTTTGGCGAACATGTCATCTCGCGAGCCGTCTGGCTTGCGCATGTACGACGGCGACGCTACATGGGTGGAGCTCGTGAACGGGCGTCGCGATGTCGACGTCCGGGCTTCCACGAGTGTCTAAACCGGGGTTGCGGAGGATCGATCAGGGGAGAGTCTCTCCAGGAAACGCGATGTTCTCGGAGGCCTCTCGTTCCGCCACACTTGCTCGAAGCGACGACTCGTTATTTATTCGGACAACGCGACTTATTTGACGTTTATTCGACGTATACACACGCACTCCCGATGTTTATTCGACACACATATTTATTCAAGGCTTCAATGACAGACGCTTATACCGATTGTTGTATACCAATAATGATCGATATCGATCGGAAATATAATCTATTTGCCCTCAGTAGCGTCACCAACATTGCGAGTCCTCGTAACATTATTTATTAATAAAAATGTCCAATATTATTTTAAATTATTTTTTCCTTGTAAGAACTTTTATTTTAGGACTCTATTTTGCACATAATTAATATATAATAATAATAATTTTACAACTGTCCGAGAGAGTGACATTGAATTTTCATGAAAGCTTATACTCGTTAATCGTCCAAAACAATAATAGAGATGTGTACTATAATATATTACGACAAATAATATAAAGTACATTCATTTATTTAGTTTCTATCATCCTTTCTTTACGTCTTTTCGGAGTTTATGTACACTAATAATTAATAAAATCGCTTCCTTTTTTTACGCATTGCCGCGCTAGAAAATGATAGATATAAGAATCAATTTGCCCCCGATGGCGTCGCGCGCTTTGTCATCAGCGTAAAATGCGTCGCTTAATCCGCAAACGATATTTTCGTAACGTACTTTTATACCTGTAATTAATGGAATATTTCCGGCCGACCGTGCCGCGGAGCATGCCAATTTACCGTCGCATTTGCCTACGTGCGTATTTGCGCCGGAGTCACAGATTTGACGTGAGGCACCGAGTACACACACGTGGCCCCGTCGGTGTTTGTGTCTCCGTGTGTTCACCGGTAAACGAGAAGGGGTGCAGGCCCCGCGGGGGTTGGAGGCCAGGGGTTGAAGCCATTACCGTCACAAAGCTACCATCAGATTGCCGTCGGGGCTCGGGCTGCCTCTCTTCGCGTGTCTGTCGTTTTCGCTCTCTCCTCCTCCCTTTCTCTCTATCTGTCTCTATCTGTCATCGCTCGTTCCCTTCCTCCCTCGCGTGCATTCTCTTCCTCGCTCGCTTCGTTCGTATTCATGATTTAAATTCAATTGCCTTTTATCTGCTATTCCGGGCTCCGAGTCGCTGATGATGGAATCGCCGAGATCAGAGGCGGCAGCGTCCTTGTCTGCCCCATCCTTCTTCTTGCGTCCTGCCCTCTTCGTTCGTCGTCGCTCCTCCGCCCCGCGAGAAAGACTACTCTCGTTGAATTTCGATGGAACCGACGCCTTCATGTAGACGCATATGCGATAATCGCTAACTCCGCGTTCCTGTGATACTTTTAGCTTGTAATCATTTTTCTATCCATATTTTGTGTTTCTATATATTTATTTTAGCTTGTGATAATTTGCAACATATTTAATGAAAAAGAATTTTACAGTTTGACTACACTTTTACACACGTTACATGTTTTATTATGCTTATAGTGAATATTACAATATGAATATAGCAATTATATCTAACAAAAAATTAATTAATTTAAATTTTTACACAAAAAAAGATTTAAAAAATAATTTATATATATATACATGTAATATATATACCTACGTATAATTTTTATCTTTTCTTTTAAATACGTTGTAATTTTTATAATACGATTAGTAAAAATATAAGTAGAGGAAGGTCACCGATACCGATATACCACTTTATTTTTAGACAATATTTCTTAAACAAAAAATAAAAATACAACTTCAAAAATATGAATACAAACTAAAAAGTGTCTTCTATCAGATAGTATAAGCAGTTTTTATAATACTGTTTGCAATTTTGTAATAATTAAGTTTTTCGTAAGTTATGCAAAAATGAGCGTCTGATAAAATGGGCTTCAAAACTGACATAGTAGACAATAATGCCAATTCCTATTCTATAAATAAAGATATATCCTATTCTATAAAGAAAACTAATTTATAAAACTATATAAACATTTAAAATGACATAATATTATCAATAATATTATGTCATACACTGTACAGTCACTATTATTTTAATTATGCAATTTGCAAAAGAACACCGTAAGAATTTTCTTCTCGGATTCATAGAATTTGTTTTTAGCTGATTTGGTATAGAAATAAGCCACAAATGTATGAATTGTGAGTTTGTACTTCTTTAATTAATTAAACAAATCACGTTTTTATTAGTATTAATAAGGTGCAAAGGTTAATTTCTAAGAAATAAGGGGATATCGCTTTAGGAGACCTATGTCAGTATCGATGACCTCTATATATAATTTATTATCAATTTTGTAGTACCAAATACAAATACATCGTTATATTTTGGCTTTATTACAAAATGTTGTAACGAAGTAAATATTTTTTATATAATTAACTTTAATATATTACTAATCTTTTCATTTTTTTTACTGAATATGATAAATGTTTCAGTAACCGGACGTGTACATACATATGTTTTCGGGCACATTTATATACAATTTATTATTATTATTAATCTCTCAAATGCTTTCTTTATTATAATATTAAAATTTGATTATATTTAAAGATTACAATTAAATTGTAATATTATATTTAAAAAAGTATTTGAGATTAAAAATAATAATATTGTATAAAAAATGAAGTTTCGTATAAATGTCCGAACATAGGCTATGGTCGAAATCTCGCTACAAATGCTTTGAAACGTTTGATGGACCAGCCAGAAGAAAGAATTTTACAAATTAAACAATTAAAGACCGCTTAAATATTTGTAGCATCGCATGGACCGAACTTATTGTACACGTTCGATAACTGAAGAGTATTTATCTTATCTGAACTAAAGTCGCCATTCTCTATTTCTCACTTATCTACGAATTTTGATAAGCTAATGTTTTAAGGCTCGAAGAAAATACAGGAAGCTATCACCTTTGTTTGCTGCATTATATGAATCATAGGAAAGGTGTCAAAATAGCCTGCATTCGACGTAAGGACATAATGATACAGTTTTGGAAATAAATAAAACTTTGTTTGGATTTACGAAATGCGCTTACCTGTCGCATTTCGTCAAGCTATAATACCTGTAACAATGACAAAAAACAAGAAACATTTAAATTCGTGCAGATCCATACACGAAGCGTAAAAAAAAAGATTATAAAACGATTGCATAAGATCAATCCCAGAATGATCTTCTTTAAGATTTTTTTTGATGACGATGATTTTATAAGTGCGGCAATGCATAAAAAGGGGTATACAACAACAAATGGATCAAGCAATCAAAATTGTAATTTCTAGTAAGACTTCTTTAGAATTTAGTGACGAATAAGAAGAAATAAGAAGAAGACAACGAACGTTTCGAAGCCATGTGCCTCGGAGCAATTTAGAAAATGTTTTATGGACCCTATAACTAGATTCGTTTCTTTGTGAAATATATCTATGTAGTTTCCATGCATTTAGTTTTGTATTTTTTCATGCTACTGTACTACATTCTACTGATGCAATAAAGAGAAAATGATATAGTCAAGAGAGAAAATCTTAATACATAAGTTTCGGAAGTATTCATGTTCGTGAGAGCATAATATCTATCCATTTATAATACCCAGACTCAAGATTTTCATTAAAACAATTGTCGATAACTCGCCACGTGGAAAAAGGGTTAAAAGGATTTTGTAAGCGTGTCTTTGTTAGCACCTAGACATCCGGTAATATTCTGTAATGTGGACGAGACATTACAATGGATCTTCGATTGAAAAAGCGTAAAAATGATCATCAGGTCAATGCTATAAATTTATGTAACGGACTGTCGTGCGCTGCGAAACAAAGAATCAATATAAGCTGTAAGCTTTCTAAGCTTCCGTATGAAATACGTTCACGTTATATTTATATTTCACTATTTATTCTGCTTCTTCTGCTCTACAATGTTTGTACCTTGATATGGAATAATCGCTATGAAAATCTTTAATATTGTTAGATTGGAAAAGCGTGAATAATGGACAGCAAGTATAAATATCTTGCCATAAACCGATATAATAGACGTCGTATGCCAAATACGAAAAATTTTAAACAATAAGCTACTCTAACATAAAATATGTATTTATTTTTTATTATTTATTCTGTTTTATTTTGTTGTGCTTATATTTGTAATCTGCTGTGCGCTCAATCGGTGCAATCAACATGAAACAAGAAGATTGTCTTTTACAGGGAATTATTAAATGATAAAAAAAAGAACATCTTTTGGAAAACAAGTAGCTGTTAGGTGCGTTATGCGAACAGTGTTCTTACAATTTATTTATTAAAATTCATATTCTATTGTGTTACGTAGAATTCTACATTGTTATTCTTTTAATTTCTTTTATTCAAGTACGGGATAGTGTTATGAAACATTTATATCATTACGGTTATAATAATGATTGTATTATATTAGATTATTTATACTATATATCAGTATTTTATAAAAGTAAACGTATAAGAAATGTGTAGATGTTATTACTTTATAATTGTGTATAGCTCTTATTTATGCATATATAATCTAAAATTAAATTTATAACAATGTCTGCATAATAATTCATTCATTTTTTGGAATATTAGTATCTTTTTATTTCTAAATTTTTATTTTTGTATTTCTCCTTAAAGAATTCGAAACTTGTAAACGTTTCACTAATTAACATTTAAAAAAACATTATACTTTACATATTCTGTTTTATTGTTTAATAAATAATCTAATAGTCAACGAAGGAGTTTTCACATTCGGACGTTTTTTACTCGAAAACGTAAAACGGAAAGAGTCATGGCACGTTCGATACGGTGTGCCTCTCCGTCACGGTGTTAACTTACAGTGAACATTTTGTCGTTTCCAAACGGAGGTCGTCCAACGCGTGTGCATGCAGTGCTCCCAAGTGATACTACGCAGACCTCGTGTAAAGCTGTGACCACACAACCACCCATGCGCATAAAACTTTTAGTGCGTTTGAGAGGGCTGTTCCACCCATTGCGAGTCACTGTCACATTCTTCTTCTGGGAGGTCCAGAACGATATGGTTCATCAACGAAATATTTATCTGATGTATTTCAATTGTGCGATTAACCCGGGTCAAATTGCCAAATATATGTATGTTAGTCATTATATAGAACACAATGCGACGACAATCTTTGTCGTCGCATAAAATGCATATATCTACTTTCTTATGTAACGAGAGCGATAATTCCTCTGACGCATAAATAAGTAATACAGATTGTTGAATTTTAACTGAGATTGTTAGTAAATCAATGAAATTTTTTAATCTATCACGAAGCGTTTATGACTACTTGCTTTTATTCGCATTATTTTAAAAAATATTTAGAAACTTATGTAATAACTATTAACAATATTATATTACATAATATAGCGTTATTTTATATTATAATGTTTCATATCATCACAATAATTACATATGTGATAACCTTTGCATAAAAAATTTATGTTAAAATATTAAATTATGCGTTATTTACTTCTTTACTAATTTGCGAGCCTTCGCGATTTTACAAATTTATGAAATTTTTAATATTATTAATAATTTGAATTTTATTATTATAATTTTATATATATATATGGAAGAAAAATAATATATTTTATATATTTGTGGAAGAAAAACAGGAGAATAATTAATACATCTATTTTAATTCTGAGATTGGAATGTGTTGTTTGTGAGATTTTCTATTACAATTAGTATTAATAATATGGAACAAACATTAAGTTCCCTAGATATATATTTAATGTCGTACCTAAATCGTACTGTAAGATAAATTTTGCAGGATTAACAAAAAGTATCATTATAGTGTAACGTCTTATGTGATTAGAAAATAAGGCGTAATTGTTTGAAGACTGCTCACCGAACTTGATCAATGTTGTTCCTTCATTTGGAAGGTTTTAAGACCCATCGGAAGTTGAAGGAAGGTTTTTGAAAATGAATGAAAATGGAAAGTTTTTTTACTAATGTAAATTACAAAATACATATACCTATTCTATTCGGTAAGAGGAAATTATCGATCTGTATTTCGAAACTTTACTCGAATAACTAATACGGTGTCTACAATAGAAGTCGGTAACGGTCGTAAGATCTCAAGTCGTAGAAAATTGACCATTGCAATTATAATTGATTATTCTTCTCATTATTATTTTTGATTATTCGACTATGATTGCCCAGGAAAAAATGTTTTATATATAATTATATATAAATATATATAACTATATACAATTATGTAAAATATGTCCATTTATATACAATTACATAAAATTATATGCCGATACAATAATTTGAATGTTCGCATGAGCGATGTTTTTTATGAATTTCTGCAACTTACAAGCGTGAATAACTTCACAAAAAAATCTCAAATTTTTTTCACGAAACACGTGTCTCATATTTTTATCTGTAGAATACGTCAGTAAATTAAAAAAAAGAATTAAAAATAACGATGTTTCAAACGTACCCAGTTTGATATGGAATGCCTCAAGTACAATTCGCTCCATAGGGGATTGATTATATGTATATCTTTAAACGAGGTGAAAATTAGAAAAGTGAGCGAATTCACTAGATGTTGATCAATGAAATTATAAATATGCTAATAAATTTGGTTGTTTATGTAATTTTCATCTTATTTCGAAATACACAATCGACCTCTAGATATGCCTGAGACCAGGTGCGAACTGTATTTCCTTTGGTTATTGGTGGAAGGTTTTATCAAGCCATTGAAGGATTTTCGTGCATGCGCGGAAAATTTTTCAGTGACCTGATGGAACAACACTGAGCTTGATCTTATTAGTCCGATCGTTGAATGACGGAAAGCAGACGCCACGTAGAGAGTGTCATCGCAGCCGCCGATTGCCGTATAAACCTTTTAACACTGTCACGCAATAGCTGTGCTCTTTAGCGGCGTGCCGGTTCCAAGTGTCATACGATCTATAGCTACCGTTATGACAGTCTTTTTTTGTTTTATTTACGATAACGAGATTTTTAAAGCGCGCAGACGAAATGCGTTAATACATTTATAGATGCACAAAAACTTTTATTCCGAGAAAGAATTTTAAATAACGATGTGATGTCATAATAATATGCAATAAAATTACGTTACGAATTATTAATTAAAACTGCACAAA
Source organism: Mycetomoellerius zeteki (assembly GCF_001594055.1). NCBI lineage: Eukaryota > Metazoa > Arthropoda > Insecta > Hymenoptera > Formicidae > Mycetomoellerius > Mycetomoellerius zeteki. The sequence goes on from NW_017256500.1 coordinate 1,174,687, forward strand.
TTAAAGTGGCTCTATAGCTGTTTCAAGGATTATCATCAAATATGTCATTACTTTTATCTGTTCATTATTCATCATATGTCGCTACAACAGAAAATTAAAGGATAATGAGAATCATCGTAATTCCATTTTGCTTTTTACATCCATTATTTATGCTCGGCCGCGCAAAATGCACGACTGGCTCTGCACGAGACATATAATACTCATCGAAATTTAATGCAATTTCATGATGATAGAAATACTTGATTATACGCGGGCTGTTAATCGCACGACGATGACTATTTACGTGATTACGATATTATGTTCATCATATTCTCACGTAATTACGCAAGGAGGATAATGAAGCGCTGAAATGGGCGTGCCATCAAACGCGCTTCTGAATTTCAGTCTTTGCTGTTTGAGTCATCGTAATAATCAGAAGCACAACTAAAGAAACGAGAAAGAGATCGAGAATTGGAAATTTGTTAAAGCAATGTAATTTTTATTCACGTCACTTGTAAATAATTTGTTCGCAATTTACATATGAATATTATCATTAAAATACATATAGCGTTTAGTAATATATAAAAAATGTATTCTCAAATTTACATATGAATATTATCAAGCACTAAGATCCGTTTTAACCGAAAATAGGATTATTTTTCTTTGATTTATTAATATTACTTTTCGATCCTCTCTCTCTCTCTCTCTCTTCTTCTTTTTGTAATTATACATCTTTTATTATATTGTGATAATTTAAACAACAAAAATTAGTCGTCAAAAGGATATTTTATTTCTAATTGAATGTTATGCATAAAAATTTATTTATATATACTGTAAATATATTTACAGAAAATTATTTATATATAAATTAAATGTATTTATTAAATATATTTATATATACAAATAACTTTCATACAAGAAAATCTTTTTACTGGAAGACATTTGCTTTGTCATTGTATAATAAAGCGAGGGTTAAATGTTAAACGTAATTCGAGAGAACGATTTTCCCATCACGTCATGAACAATAATTCCAAGATTTGCGAAAGACGAGCACTCGAATTGAATTACCGGAAAACCGAAGCTAGACTGTATGTACTGTCGGTTGTTCTATTCGGAACACGCCTTAAGGAAATAAAGGATCGTCATCTGTCTTTTTCGGGAGATTTGTAGAAGCGGAGACTTCTCGGAAGTGGATACTTCTCGCAATATTGAACGCACTTATCAAAGAACCGTGGAAGCACACGATTGTCGGTCTTGCACAGCTTTGCACAGTGATAAGATTTCTTCGATAGCGCAAACGAGAATTGATCGTCAATGAGAAAGCCTTCTCTTAAGTTCTTTGTCGTCTCAAATATAAAAATCAAATACTCGACAGAGATAATTGGAGTATCAGCAAAATATCGAAATGTATCTCTCATAAGTAATTCTTGATTGCAGTTTTTGTTCATCTACACACATCTCACAAATATATATTTTACTGTTTTTAAATTTTGTATTTTTAAATTTATCTGTCCGAAATGAATAATAAATACGAAATTCACGTATTACACATTTATTTAATATTTTAATTGCGCAGAAGCTAGAGCCATGAGCGTAAAACAATTTAGTAATAAGATCGTAGAATGTCTAATTATATCCGATTTGTTAACAATATATATCATCTTGTATAAATTTTTAGATTCCGATGAATGCAGAAAGAATTCACTGTACGCTTCATCAATTGTGCAACTTATATAACCCTTATATCTACGTGTAATTTAGAATACCGGTGTGTCGAACTTATCCTTTACCCACTGAAAACGCAAGAATTTATATGATTCAATATCTGGCGGCACGATGTATCGCAGACACTCTTCGGAGTACTCGGAGTACGTTTCAAAGACAGGGCTGTGATCAGAAATCTTTCAGCCTAAAAAATGTGAAAAATTATCTCTTCAACCCGATCCAATTCAATAAGATTTTAATAATCGCCGCGTCCATACTCGTATTTTAAATTTAGAATAATAAACGGAGCATAATTAAATACTGATAATTGAATAAAAACGTAAATGTTGCTTTTCAGATGTTGTTAGAAGCGTTATAAAAGATGGCAAAAGATTTCTCATTATCAATCGCTTGTGAGACCAAGGCGTTTTGAGAGAAATTTTTTTTCGTAATTAAACGAACTCTTAAACGAGCTTATGATTTATAAAAAAAACAAGATGAGAAAAGATAATAAAAAACATAGAATGTCATTAAGGGCGAATTTTCGCCCACGTGTTAATTCAAGTTTACAATTTGTGATTGCTTAGAATAACTTTTAACGAGATTGTTTAACATTAAAATTCATGTTACGCTAAAATTTTACATTAAAATACTGTTAGTTCTGTTATTCTAACACCTTGCAATAAATCTATAAAGTTGGTCTATAAAGTATTAAAAAAGATGTAAAAAAAAAAAGAATTTTTAATTATGTGGGTGAGTTTTTATGCAGAGTAATGTTAATGTAAGAACATGAAAAAAATGTGACTACCATTCCAGAGTTAAATTCGAGAATTTCGCGTACACGTACTCTGAAAGTTCGATTTCTAAAGTTTCCTGGTCACCTTGCTTCGCTAATCACGGCCCTGCTCCAAGGAAGTCGCGCGCTGTGTACACGTCGCGGTGTGCGTAGGTACACACACGTGCGAACGCCACGCGAGCATAAAACAGCTTTGCGCCGATAGCGGCGCCTTTGATGTGCTTTCGTCCCCGACTACCTCCGCCGTAAAATTCTGAAACACGCTGACGTACGTGCGCCGTGTCGCGGAAAGCGGTGATCCGCCTTTGACGAGGTGGAACGATCGCTCGTTCTCTCGACGAGATTGCTAATTTCCCCGATCACGTTCTAAGCAGAGCTCTATTTAAAATCATTTATACCATAGATGTATGAATAACGCAGATTCTGATGGACTTGGTAGAGGAGAGGAGATAAAGTTTCTACGAGCGGAAACTTGAAAATCGAAGATAGCGGATGAAAACGATCAGACACATTGTTTCTTTCCTATTTACTTTTTTTTATTATATATATTTAATATAAGACTTTACTAAAATATTTATTTTTGGTAATATTTCATTTTGCTGCATACTATATACGAAGATCGCTTTGATGCGTGGCAAAGATCAGTGCATGTCCCCGTTGACATTAAAATAGAATTATTATCGATACGGTAGCACGGTTGGGCAAATGCTGAGTCAGCAAAGGCTAGATAACAGTCGATAAGAAATAAGTTACACGGTATCGATACTCGATTTAATGGAGTGGGTGTGGCTACGGGATCGAGTACAAGCTGCCGTTGAGGAGACACAATCGAAAACAATATAAGCATCTGTGCTCTGTCGGCAAAAAAAAAGTAATTCAAAGAGATTAATCGTGCTTGATCTCTACGCGTATATCGCTCGCGTTGCTGCGAAAGTCGCGTGGTTGTTCGCGTTTGCGCGTTATACTGGCGATTACATAAGCTTTGAGTGACAATGTAAGTAGAAAGAGAATGTCGCGCTGATATTTCGAATTATTTCCAATATTTTTCGAGATGTACTTCCGAGGGGCATTTCACTCTCGAGTGAAAAACAATCTCAAACAATCATCGTTGCTCGACTCTCGCTGACTCGCTCCTTATTTTCATTGGACGAGTTCAAGACGGCAAAGCGGCTATGCATGCATACCGAGCGATTGAATATGATTGGTTGGATCTATGGCTACGTTTATACCGTGCATTTAGGCCGCGGCCTATACAATAGATGTCCTTGTTTATACTGTTGGTTAAACAAAGACATCTATCGTATAGGTCATGGACTAAGAGTACGGTGTAAACGTAGCCAGTAAGTAACAACCAATTATGTTTATTTGCTCGGCGAGCAGGCTAGCTGCTTTGTCAACTTGAACGCGCCCATTGACTTCTACTGATTCCATTATTTTTGCGCTATTTGCGCTCGTTGGCTACGATTACACCGTGCACTTAGTCCGCGACCTAAACAATGGGTGTTCTTAATAGGTGTTTAACTTATAGGTTGAACAAAGACATCTATCAAATAGGTCGCGGACTAAGCGCACGGTGTAAACCAGGCTGATTTCGTGCTGACTTAACGTTTCTTAAACGCATCGACTCGCTAAGATTCGCACTGTGACTCGAGAGTGAAATGCCCCTCGTGTACTTCCTCAAGGTATAATTTCCTAAAATGTCGGACATAAATTCGCAAATATCATGAAACATTCAGCAATATTGCAGCAATATTACAATGTTGCTGCAATATTGCTGGAATGTTCCATACTGTCTGGGTTTTATAATCGCATACTGTACTTTTATAAACACGTGAGACTTTATGAAAAATATATAGTAAACGCATATATAATAAATCTGAGATACAGAAAGCAAGATGAGAAAAGATAATAAGAAAGATAATTGAATTACAAAAAAAAGAGAAATGGTATAAGTGCGTGAAATGAATGAAATTAATTAGTTAAAAATGATAACAACTATAAAGTAATATCGACGAAAAGAAAAGAAAAGAGATTGATATATGTTTGAAAATTATTTATATTATTAAAGAAATTAGTGTTTTTATATAAGAGAAATATTAGTTTTGCTCATAGTAATTATAATGTAGAATAGGGGAGCAGCTTCTCTTATCAGAGTCTGTGCAAGAATCGTGCATGCAGTTAAGTGGTTTGCCACACGTATCGAATAAAATAGCAATAGAAATACGTGATGTAAACTCTTCAGTGGTTTATAAAGAGGATTGAAGTCTCTGTTTAAGTTCACGCACCTCGTCCAACTTCGCGTATCGTTCCACACATGGGAGTTAAGTACGTGACATCTTACGGCCGCATAGATATTATCTGAACGGGGCATATGACACCCCGAGCTAAGAGAAGCTGACAGAAGCGATGGGCGTCTGTTCAACCATTGAGACTAAGCAGATGATATCGCCTATAAATGGTTTAATAACGGAACAATATATATCGAATGCCGTATGGGTTCAAAGGGGATGATCGGTGAACGAGGCCAACAAACATCGCTCATCGCTTTTAAAGTTACGCAAAATTTTTGTAGACACAATCGAGATCTTTCTGCAACAACTTTGACAAGTAAATTTTGTTTCTGTAATATTTTCAATGAAAATTTGACATATCAAAATTAGAAGATGTTATACATATAAAAGAATGAAATATTTACTTACTTCATTTTCAGTGGAAAACTAAAAATACAGATGTAAAATTATAAAAAATCCATAAATTATTCTTTTAAAAAAATCTAAATGCATCTAAATAAAGATTTGTACTGTGAGAACTGAATTTTTAACAAGATTAACAAATGGGCCTTTTTCCTTTCTTTTTGCTTAGTTATTAATAATTAATGTTGCATCAACTGTCGTTGAAATCTTCTTCTTGGTGCAAAAATAAAAAAAAAGGAAAATCATTCTTATATGGAATTATAAAATATATTTTAAGAAAGGTAAGGTCTAATCCTAAGATCATTGCCACCATCAGTGTCGACTAATCTGACAAAGAGTCTAATAATCTGTGTTACTGTTAGACTGGAGCTGGTCTTAAAAGTCCACGAATTAAATAGGTAATAACGAGAAAAAGAGAATAAAAATTCAACCGCTTCCAAATTTTCAAAATAAATTTACAATTAGATAAATTTGATTTTATCTATAATAAATTTGACTTTATATGCGCGCGCGTTGACCGATTCTATTTTTTAAATAATATATGAAATAATGTTTACTGTTCTATTAACAAACGTATCTTTTTTATGTTTGCATTAAATATTAAATTAGATGTTACATCAACAATTAACGTCAATTCTTTTTTAATTAATTCTTTTTTGATATTGGTAAAATATTTTAAATTAGATAAAAATTGGCGAAATTTGAATAAACAGGAAATATAATTCTTGATTGAACGCATTTTATATTAATTATTATATTAATTATAAAATATGTTATAAGTATATACTGTGTGTGTGTGTGTGTGTGTGTGTCTGTGTGCAGCAACTTGTCATAAAAATGAAATTGAAAATGTTTCAAATCTGGTTTAATATATTGTCGATAAGGATAATTATTAACAAAAATTTATTCTCAACACTTTTATCTTTAGTTTTATTTTATTTTACCTGCTTTCTACGGAATAAGACAAGCGAAAGTGCTATTTCTAAAAGCTCTGCGCGTGGTCCACAATTTCTACGTGATTATAATAAAAAAATATTCAAGTTAGTTATTCCACACACAAATAATATGAATTGGGTCTAAAAATAGAATAAGAAAGAATAGGAAAGTCATCTCTTCTTTTCAGTTTCAGTAACCTGAATCCTATAGTATTTGACATCTGTGGTCGAGAAGGAAAGCGAGAAATCAGAAAATCGCTGTGTCTGTTTTTCAAGTGGCAATGGTTCCGATAGGCTTCCAGAATGCCACTTGAATAGTGTCGAATTAAATACTACGACTTTCACCTTTTTTAAAAATACTAAATTGAAATAAAAAGATATTCGCAATAACATATAATCCATTTTTAATAATTTCTAAGTGGTTTTACTAATTTTAGAATTTTATTTTGCACGTTTTATTAATGAATATAATATAAAAAAATACATAACACGACATAAATATAGGAATTTAATAAATTATTTATAATAAGTTTATATATTTCTCCAAATAAATATATTAACTATAATCTAAACATAATTTTTAAATTGTACACGAGAAAGTTATAAATACAAAATTCATTTTAATATATGAAAATAATGTCATACAAATTTTTTATAATGTAATTTTTTATAATATGAAATAATTAACACATACATTTCAAAACTAATTTTTTAATTCAATTGATATATTTAATTTTGAAGTATTTGTCAAATTATCCCAAATTTTTATTACCATTTCCTAATATAAAAATATCTATTTGGATTTAATGATTTGTTAAATCGATTATAAATACTAAATTTGCTCTAATTTTTATAGCTTTTATTTACAACACAAATAATCGAATCATTTCTTCGTTGAGCATAAATCTTCTCTCGTGGAAGTTTACGCCACATAAAATGGTCCTGTTTAAATCACAGTCCAGGTCGGGTTGTGACAAACTTTTCACCCTTTGCCATGAGAGCAGTTAATTTTGAAAGTTATGTTATAAACAGACTGTCACCGTCTGGTGAAGATGCCAGTATCTCGAGTCTTGAGTGTTTTTGGACTTTGAGAGAACTAAGATAATCCGCAGTGAATGACATAGAAAGATGGGGGAAAAAAATAAAAAATTTGTCAGCTTTCCTAGAAATCAATCTAAAATCAACCTGAATACAGGTTTGTTTGGTGCTTCCGATAATCTTTATGTACTGTATCTTACATTATATACAATTATATGCTGTATATAATTGTAACATTAAGTCAATTTAATCTTAGTATAAATTAATAAAAGAGCATATTGCGTCTTATAATTCGTAAAATTTTGCGAAATTCCTTTTTATTGCTTTTCTGATGTCATTGCTACCAGCTAACTCAACTTAACTCAATACAAGACAGCGTTGAGTTGTCATAAATCATGAAGGTACTAAGTGGTTATGTCTATCAAATTTTTTGGTCCTACAGGAACTAATTCGAACGTGAATTATCGCGCGGAAGCACCCTATGTTTAATCTATGTATTTTACACAAACTACGTGGACAAAAATTCATTGACATGATATCCTATCCACATGTAACCTTGTGATTTTATTGCCAACTCGAATTTTTTCTCAAAATCTGAACAAATTTTACGTAAACACTTCCATTTAGATTTTAATACATATAATTCATGTAGAATTACTGATGAAATTTAACGGTGATAAAACTAGAAGATAGTAATATGGAATTAAAATTAAATAAAATTACATCAATTTTCACTCTATATAATTCACGTTGAAATTTGAATATTTTGATATTTTGATATTTCATAAAACGTTATGTGGTTACACCAATGAATTTTTGTTTACATAGTCACGTAAAATATGTGGATTCAACGTAATTGAATTTGTGTTCTTATCGAGAAGTACTTGTTACTTGTAATTACTGGTCGCTTTCCTAAAGATTGTATATTTTACTCCTAAGATTATATATTTTACTTATCAATGTAAGTGAGAGATATTTTAACTCTGAGATTTCTCTTTTATATTAGGTACCGCGGAAAGTTCGTGTCGTTTTTTCAAGAGATGTTTATAGGGGAAAAACCGACACAAACACCGACAGATTTATTAAATATATGTTAATAAACATATAAACGTTTTTATGCGCACGTTTCTACACTATTTTTTATTCTGCTACCTCCCATGCATACTCGCAACATTAAACGTGCAATATTAAACGGAGTATCTTCTAGAAGAATAAAAATGGTTTTAAATTTGTTAACGTTTCTTTTTATTAAAAAAATACATGGTAAAAAATCTCAGGATGTATAAATACGTACTGCCGTTTCAAAGGAACCTTAATCCGATGTTAGAGAGAGAAGCAGAGAGGGTGCAGTGCAAGTTCTAGCAAGTATATGTTCAATTTGGTAGTTCCAGTACCTGTGTAGTTTTGCAAGGAGTGGCAAAGCGCAAACGAGATGTATGTGTATGTGTATGTGTGTGTATGTGTATGTGTGTGTGTGTACGTGTGAGAGAAAGGGAAGAGAGGAAATGAGAGAGATAGATGGATGACGGCGACGTACAAAGACGCTTCAGGGGTGACGAGAGCGTGCGAAGGGGGTGGACGGGCGGCGAGGGGATCTGCCTGCCTGATGGAGCTTGAAACTGAATTAACCATCCCCGCCCGGGGCCCGTGATCTCGTCGCAACCTCATCTCGGCGACCATTATATTTGTCTTTGTATGCTAAACATTTTGTGGAATTATACGAGACAGGTTTCGAAGAGTCGTCTCTCCCTCTATTCTCTCTCTTTCTCTCTTTCTCTTTCCCCTTTCGCTCCTCCTTTCTCCCCTAATCCCTCATCCTATTTCTGCAGCGTGATCGAGAAACGATAACGATTACAGGACATACATCCCTTGTGCAAGATTACTTTCCAGGCGAAAAGCGATCAGTAAAATACCGTCAGTTTCCCATGCGCTTTTTTTATGCACGTCGGAAGAATTTACAGGCAAAACGAGCAGAACACTGTACTCGCATTCAAAGTTCACAAAGTTCAGAGAAATATCCTATACGCGCGTGGTTTTTTAAAACGTAATTATCTGTGTGGGGTGTTTCTGATACTCCAACATTATAAAATATTCAATATTTTGTTTGGTGATTTACAATTAAATAAAGATTTAAAATATTCTCTATACATCCTTTAGATAAAAATAAATGCAAAATTTTTGTGAATATTTTGTAATAAAGATAATAATATATATGATTTTGCGCTAAATAATATACATATAATGTATAAAAAACATTTATATATTTAGCAAATTTATAAGGCAGAAGTGTCCTGGATATCCTTTGCGAATAATGAAGAGTTAAAAACAAAAAAGTTTATTGTATACAGATCTTCTACCTACGAATAAAAAATTATTCTTTAGAGGTGTTTATGAAAGTGTATTTGTTTTTACTTTTCATGAATTTTGCGTTTACTTATTAAAGAGTGAGTGAAGAACGAATTTATTAATTTTTTATAAAAATTATTAAAGATTATACATAAAACAATAGTATAATCGATAGTATTATCAAAGGAAAATCGAACATTAAGTTCAAAGGATTTGTAAACGGAAGAAGCGGCGGAGTATCCGAAATATCTTTGTAAATAACTCGCCTACGTCATTCTGCGCGATCGACAAAAGCTTCCTTCTCAACTCGCGAATGTCGACATGCCTTTACGTCAGTGTCACAGTCTGTGCTGTTATAAATCGATAAATGGATAAGATAAATCTTTACACATCATATTGTTATCGATACTATCCATGGTATTCTGCCGCACACTAGTTATTAACTTTCTTTGTGTTCATTTTACTGAAACAGTATTTTAAAACAATCAAAGGAGAATCAAACAAGGCTAATGAGAATACAGCGCGGTTAATTGTGCGTAACAAAATTATATAAAAATTTTGGTTAAAAATTTTTATTGCGATATCATGCAACAGTTAATTGAACGTTTTTATTTTGAGTCATCTTTAGCAATCCGGATACATTTTATACTTTATATATTAATCCTCAGCGTATTTAAAAATTAAAATTATCCAAAATATTCTTATTAAATAAATCCTTTTCAAAATTAAATTTTTTAAATTACATCTTTCACATTTAGCTTTAAATATCATCACTCTCTCTTTTTCCTTCTTTCACAGAAAGAAAAAATTTGCTATAAACTCAATAGGGGTTACAAAATTTAATTGTCAAATTTGTTTATTGTTTATAGCAAATAAATTTGTATATTTGATAAATATTCTCGCTATAAAAATTATTTGCATTTGTTGCAAATAATTTTTATAGCGAGTACAAAAAAGGATAAATATTTGTTACACCTGTAAATAATTTGCGATCCCTATATGTGCAAATAAATTTGTCGTTATGGCATACGATTAGCGTTCATAGTAAATTTTTTCTATGTGTGTTTGAATTTTATTTATCTAATATAAAGATTATCTTGCATTGAATATTAAGCATTTAATGTTAAATGTCAGATATAAAAACAGGGATTTAAGTGATAAAAATTACAAAATAGATATTGTGTGTTATCTTAATAAGAATTTTTTACATTCCAACATCAACGATTTTTGATAACTTAAGCCGTGTATGATAATAACTACTTGATAAATATCATTAAAATCAATCGTTTTCTAAACAGGTTCCATCAGTTCGTTCTTATTAATACAGCTTAACGTAAAGATTCATCTTCCTTGACGTTGATGTAAATTTGTAGCGAATGTATCGGTAGCATCGAAAACCCAAATATCATGCTGTGCTGCATCGTTAACGTATAATGAGATTACTGGACCATACGTCGGAAAAGAGTATTGGACGAGAACGAGGAAGATAGATTATGGATTATGCTGTTAAGAGTAAAAGTGCTTGTCCCAATTAGTAACTACACTATGAAACAATTTTACACGTTATTAAAAATGATTAATCTACATATTATCGTTACCTTTCGAAAATCTGAAAAATTAAAAATTTTAAATTTTTTATACAATTACAAAACGCGTTTGTATAGAAAATTATATAATTAATACGAAATTCTTGGCGGTAAGTAAATATATAATTAATACTAAATTTTTTTACAGAAATAAATAGATAGAAATAATCAATACAAAAATTTGCCAAAAAATAAATTTATTTTCTCTATTAAATATTTATATTATTTTAATTAACAATTTTAAATAACTTATATAACTACTTTAAATAATGAAAGACGAATGTTTTCATACATTTTATTTTTTCCACAATTTTTATCGGTATTTTTTGAAATATTAAAAGTAAAACATAAACTTATTCGATTAGAACACGATGACAATTCACATCGTTTTATGAAACATGCTAGTGGCGCCATGTTGTTTATGTACTAATGGTTCGTGATATGTAATCCCTACGGTAGGGGTGGTTCGCGCCCGTCGACCCTGTGGTTGGTTCGCATGAAAACTTGCGTGAGTCGATTATCCGATGCATCATGCTGGAAACATGCTCGTCCATGCACTGCAATGGAGTTTGTAATAACAGAATTGTTCCCATTTTCACGTATATATACGTGTCGGTTACATACATATACTCGCGGGGATTTACTTTCACATATGAAATATTGTCATTTATCTATTGAAATGAATTTTTTTCATGTAATTTTATCGTAGTCGAAAAAAATCGAGAAAAGTTTCTCATACTAGCGCATCTCGATAAGAGAATAGAAAGAGCCCTTAATATTTCTCTATAAATCGCCTGTTTTTTCGATATTTCAGCAAAGAAAATTTTATTTAAATTTTTGAACACATAAATATCCATTAAACAACAAACTTTTTTTCTATGAGCTTCTCTATACTTTGTTAACGTAAGAGATTTATTATCAAATCGAGGAGATAAAGATACATTGGCCGGTGTGTTTCTTCTTGAATCTCAGGCAAGATCATTCACCGTTTTACAGTCTGCGGCATCCGAATCTGACGAACTTACGTTAATTTACATGAGATTACGTGTAAATTTCATCACCGACCAACATATATATGCGTACGTGTGTATGTATGTGTGGCATACACGCTCGCACGCGCATTCCATCTATTATTAGCATAACATTTTCAACTTACGTCGTCGGAGTATCAAATGTCTTCCCCTCCCCTCTACGGCAGCTCCATCCACCCCCTCCGTCTTGCGGACGCGTGGCGACGACGGCGGCGGGAGAACACGGCTGTTCACGGATGGGTAGCGTCGCGACGCCCCGCGGGGTCACCCCAACCCGGAAGCTCCGCCCCTGTGGAAGTCGGGCCGCCAACCGGCGTATCCAGCGTACGAGACACGGTAGGAGGAGCCACCGTGTCGTCGTCGTTGGCGCCAGGTAAACTCTCTGGAGTCTGGGCTCGGCTGCGGCACTCAGCCGCTTAGTATCGCGCCGACTCTCGAGTAAATATCTTCTTGTTCCTTTTTTTTTCCGGAGTCCCTTTCTCTCCCTCTCGCTGGTTCCTCGATTGCGCTCGCTTTCGTCACTGCACGCTTTCGTTCCCAATTCGAAACGAATGTGGGTCTCGCGAGCAAGGCGTCGATCGCCCACGATCGATCATTCTTGAAGTGAAGGTCATTTAATTTTTCGCGTCAATCGGTTTTATTTTGCCTTTTGATGCTCGGGGGTGCGGGGAGGACACAGATGGAGACGAAAACGGAGCCGCTGACGCCACCGCAAACACCGCCGACGATCGACAGATCGATGCATCAGCATCAACAGCAACATCCACAGCAACATCAGCAGCAACAACATGTAGTTTTTTCAACCTCGAAATGGGCCAAATCAAATTTTCTCAACGGCAGATATATCCAACAGCACCATCCGCAACATATTCAGCCAACGCACAGTGCTAGCAACTATCAGACCACTCTCATCAGTAACTGGTTGAAAGACGCGGCCCTATTAACGTTTAGGAGTTGCTGTCCCCAACGCCCTTATCTGTACTATCAGGGTCATCCGGGCACCATGTTTCCGGTGCCGCCGCCACCGCAGCCTCCGTCGTTCCTTGCTCGAAGATCAACGGGTCAGAGGCCTAAGAAACAATTCATCTGCAAATTCTGCAATCGACAGTTCACGAAGAGCTACAATCTTCTGATTCACGAAAGGACGCACACCGACGAGAGACCGTACTCGTGCGACATATGTGGCAAGGCTTTTCGTAGGCAGGATCATTTGAGGGATCATCGGTAAGTATTCACTTTTACAATACACGCTTCAATTCCGGTAATGATAAAATATGTTATATGTCTACGTGACACAAAGTTATATTGTTTATGATATGAAGTAAAAGTTGCAGAATAATTTATAAAAGGAAGATAACAAATAATAAAAAAAAAACGGCGCGATTTTAATATGAATTGTAATAATATTACTTGATAATAATATAACTTGGTGACTTATTAAATTTTGTGGTATAATAATGCTGCAGCAGTAAACTTGGATAAATTTGAATCTTAATTTAACCATGACTATTTGATTTTTCCATAACTAATTGAATTAAAAATAAGTAAAATTATATCGAAGTTGTAGTACAAAATATTAGAATAAGAATACGTCGAGTTAAAATAACGCAAAGTTGATACGACTTGTCATAATAATGCAATTGATGGATACACTGAAGAAATAAATGTCACTTGTTCAAAAGAATTTTCAAAATTATCCTTGGGAACATCCATGAAGAATTAAACTTAAAAGCTTTTTCTTTGAATGTTTCCAGGTAATTTGCTGTTTTTATTGTTCGTCTATTCTATCTTTATTGAACGTCTATTCTTTAATTTTTTGTACATATTATCCTTGACACGTTAAATATATTGTTTGTGAAAAGTCTTTACGATCCTTTTTGCAACCTTCAAACGGTATTAGGAGACACGGTAGTCTCTCGACACCAATTTACATAATGTTAGACAGAACATGATACGAAACGAATATTTTATGACGCTTTTATTGATAAATAAACATTAGTGATTGATCAACGATGATTGTTATATATTTAATTTAATTCTATATTTTTATATAGAAGAATATTGATATACATATTATTATATGTAATATAGATATTAAAATTCTTATAGGAAATAGATTTTGGGGAGTTTAATAATTTAATTCCTTTTAAATAAACTATTTAATATTTTTATAAAATTTTTCTCAGGAAGTTTCTATTTCCGTTTACGTTGATATCATTAGTTAATAGAGAGTTTTTGTAATACTGTGTATCCAGATACGGTAAACGCTAAAGTCACGTTATTTAGAGGAAAGTCGAACTGCGCTTTCCGGTGCCAAGTTTCAACTTTCCACTAAATAACATGACTTTAATGTTTACCGTATTTTTATACACGTTACTGCAAAAACTTCCTAATAATCTGGAAATATTTTTTTGTCGTAATCGTTATCTCTCAGTGTCAGCGTAAAGCTTTATTGTACTAATTCGTTTATCTAGACTGGTATAATTTTCAATTTATTTATTTCACCATCTAGCTGTTACAGTAGACCGAATAATTTTTCATGAAAGTATATATGCACATCGCCCGCGGCTCATCTATAACCGATTAGTGGTGCTATTATCATCATATCATGTAATATCGGGGGATATTTTTTATAATATAAAAACATCATACGTATTGTATACACATTATATTACATTTCAGTGTATTATATGTATTGTTTGGAAATATTTCGAATAAAACGCTTCAAATGCTCTTAAGTATTTCTGATCATGCATATATATGGATGTCCTCAGTATGATTACGCAGGAATACAAAACAAAGCTAAGAGATCTCAACACACATCATCTAAGCATCAATTGATATTTATAACAAAATTATCATAGTAATTCATCATAGTAACTCATCATTGTATATCATCATAGTATATAAACTTTCATTAATGAGAATTATTAATGAGATTTCGATGATTTTGCAATTAATTGTATATAAAATTTTCGTTAAAAATTTAAAAACAATTTTTTTTACGCAAAAAATTTCATTTTTGTTCCGCTTAAAAGGATTAAAAATATCTATGTCAATCATATAAGTTATCGTTATCAATGCTTCATATCATCCGCATTCCTGTGAAAACAAGAAATATCAATTTACTTCTGTCATCAACTTATTGTTGATGATGGAAGTCAAAAGAAAAAAAATTAATATTTATCGAAAAGAAAGCAAAGATTATTAAACGTAAAAGAGATCAATTTACAAGATAGAAAAAATTACTGTAATATTTATAAAATTATTTTTTACCAGACCATGTCCCGCAGAATACATAGATACTAACAGTAACTTCATTAATATTGTAATTTTCTATTCAACAATATAAATATAATATAATGCAATTGTATATAACAATCACATTGTTGGATGTTATATCGTTGATGTACTGTTATTGTTAGTTTGTGTTCTGCAGGATGTAAACGTATAAATTTATTAATGAAAAAATAGATAATAAAAAAAAGAGATTGCTAGCTCGGCAATTCAGGCTGACGAATTTTTTACATTTTAGATATATACATAGTAAGGAGAAGCCGTTCAAATGCAACGAGTGCGGCAAAGGGTTTTGCCAAAGTAGAACTTTGGCAGTTCATAAAGTCATGCATATGGAGGAGTCACCACACAAGTGCACGGTATGCGGCCGAAGCTTCAATCAGCGGAGCAATCTGAAGACACATCTTCTTACGCACGCGGATGTTCCGCAGGACCTCAGGATCGAGACTTCGGTAGCGTCGGACTCGAGGATCATGTCATCAGAGGTTAGACAAATAGCAGAGCGGGTGAGCGGTCTCCTACCAATGCCGAAGAGCACTACGCACAAGCTCGGTTTCACTATAGAGGATATTATGAGACGTTAGAAACTATATATATAATTCCTTTTAATTTTAATCTGCGTGCACACACACACATTTCATTTTTGCGTTTGCTTTTTTTGCGTATTATATTTTCTCGTTTTCTACACATTATAAGGTTTACGGATTACGTTAACTCATATTATTATTATTAGTATTATATACATTATTATATATTTTTATAGTTATATATTTTATTATTAATTATATATTTTCATTTGTGCGCTCTAGCACCAACTGGATTGGCTTCAAGAGTGCTGAGAAAAAATTGCTGGTAATAATTTTTAATTTTTAATATGAACGTCACCGATTCAATGGCCAAATTTAGTTGCAACTTGTTGTATTTTCTATTGATACTCCCCGCCCTTCCTCTCCCCTTATACCGCTCGCAATTTTAACGAGATGTTACTAAGATATGTGACGTTCTGCCTCAAAAATGTATAATAAATATGAGGTTTGATCGCGTTGTTGAAAGCCCCAATATCTACAGAGATAAATGTAAGTATATTGAAAAGAAATAAAGTGAAAATATTGAAAGCAAAAAGCAAGCAACGCAAACAGATCTATGACCGTAACTTCCAAATGTCAAGGCATATTGTTGAAATTTTTCTTTTTAAATAAATATTAATAATTAAAAAACTAAATTTTCTATTATTAACTATATACATTTTTATAAAAATTTGTAATTATATTTACTTAAATTTTTTTTATAGAATATATTTATAATTATAATTACAACATTTACTATGACTATTCCTGAGGCAAAGTATCGCAGATCTTTTTTCGTAGGTGCATGTTAAACGCGAACAGTATAGGGAAGAAGGCATCAACATGAAAATTGCTTCGAAGGTTATAATCAATTCGGTCTATTGTTTTATATAAACAATCGTTAATTTATATTTCAATATTATAAGAAAGCAAAAAATTGGTTAAACTTCAATTAATTTCAATTGAAATTTATAGATCTTTTTAGTTATTGTTAGCTCTGGAAACATAATAATCGAATAACTATTATATTATTCTCGATTCCTTAGATTCCTGTTAGTCGTAGTTAATTTTTTCACGCGCATTCTTTCTTTTTTCTTCCTTAATAAATTCAAAATACATACACAAACCTCATTTGTATGATAGATCAGCATTCTAAAGACTCTGATATTAATTCAAAATGAAAGAGACGCAATAGCAGTATGACACCGTATTTATAAAGAGCAAAATTACAACTTTGAACTCTAAACGAACGCAAATTACAATGAAATAGCTACTATTGACGTTAGTAATGACATAAAACTAGCAAGGATAGGCTTGAGGTTTTATGCAATAGCGCAATAGTATTTTAAATAGAGACGTTGCAGACTGCTATCAAGTACAATTAAAAGATATTAACTTGATATAATTTGTATTTGCGCTTGAGAGTCTGTTATGTTTAGTCAGGAAGTTAAAATTTTTCGAAAATTATCTTCTTCTCACATGTTTGTCTTATTTTCCGACAGAGTAAATTACATAAACAAGATTGTTTCAAGAGAATTGTTGTTGATACGCATTAATATAAATTTTCTATTTTAACACGTGCACGAAGAAAACATGGTTTGTTAAAGTATCTAAAAAATTAGCTATAGATATGAAAATAATTTTGTTGGACTATCAAAATAATTATGTTGGACGCTCAAGTATGATGAGCAATATTGCAAGAAATTTTGACATTCTAGCAACCATTTTGAGCGTCCTACTTAGTTTTAATAGCCCAACAAAATTATTTTTAAATCTATATTTAGCTAAATTTTTAAATACTTCAGCAAAATCGGTTTCTTTCGTGTGCAGAAGAGAGGTTTTATTTTATTATGTGCACGCAGATTTTCATGTATATTCTTCTCTTTGTAAATATGCTTTGAAAAATGTTTATATTATATCGTAAAAACATATGATTAATATTATTAATATGGTCATATTTATATTATATTTTAAATGTATAGTTAATATTGTATTTATATTATATCATAGATATATAATTAATTATATATATCTTACACATATTTATATCAAATATTTACGCTATTATGTTTAGGAGTAATTCTTGTGAATATTCAGCGAATCTTTTGATTTTTATAAGAATTATGTATGCGTTCACATGAGCAATGTCCCACAAATATTTTCAATCCTTTATGAAAGCGCGATAATATCTGACAAAACATTATGAGATTTTTATTATAAAACAACAGACGTTTAAAATGTGACAAATGGGACAACCTGTATGTGTTTATAGAAATATGTTATATTATTAGATGCTATATACTTCTAGTTCACACAGAAACAGTATTCGCTGCACGTCGAGTCGAACTTTTATCGCGCATTTCAATTTTTTTTTTCTTTTATTTGCTATTTTACAATGCTGGTGGTACATTTCACTTTTTCCATTAGATATCGGTACCGTATAGAATTCGCGTAGCGTAGAATAAAGTGATACAATTTTAAACATAGTATAATTCTGAATAAAATAAAATTTGAATCCAATTTTCAAGATTCAAGTTTGATAAACGCTTTCATTATGTGAAGAGTATTGAATTAATACAAACAATAGTTCACAAACAAAAGTCCAAAAAAATCAAACTTGAACTTCAAAAATCAGATTCTTAATTCGTTCAGAATTATACCATGTTCGAAATTGTATCATCTTATCATATATGATCGTTGTCTGTCCAGGAATACTCCCGATCTCCGATGTTTGTCAACATAATTTATTCGTCGTGTATCAGAAAAAAATCTGAGGTCTTCAACGACTTGTAAGCATCGCATGAAATCATGATTAGGAGCCATGAATTGGCGGATGAGAATGAAGTCGTTTGGGGATAAACGTAATATGTTTATAAATCGAGATATTTATGTAATTTACGTATCTATTTTACAAAATTCCGTAAATAATTCGTGTCATACATATTACTGTTGAATGCATGATAATGTCACATCATGACATTAGAAACAGAGAACACGAGTGAGAGATTTAATTGCGCGTAAATTGCAATTGTGCCGCACGATTAGAGTTTCCTAAAGGATTTTATCGGATTTAAAAAGCATACGGTATCCAATTCCTAAAGTGCACTCTCGATTCGGTCACGAGGCGTCGAGATAATTAATTGTTCCTCGACGAGATAACGATCTGTGTCGGGAGAATGCGACGTTACCGTGCCTGTCGTGTATATCGACGGTGTTAATCGAGTCTCTCCGGACGTTAGATATCTCCGTTTCCCGTAAAATTAGAAATTTAGATCAGATAAGGGCGGGAGAAGGGAGTAGGAGGACATTTCCTGGCCAGTTAGCCCGGTTAGCTGCCACCTTTCCCTCCGATGCCATTGGCGACCCGCGCGAACGGTCTCACAGATTTCTTTTTCTTTTAATCTAGGAAAAGATACTGATATATATGGTATCCGTAGACCACCCATGTCTTTCACGTACAGGGTGTATACAAAATTTTCACAATTTTATGTATATATATATATATAAATTGTTCGATAAGTATGAGGTCGGTTTTCTCTCGACGTATTTAATTAATTAGGAAACTTTGAAAGATAAATGGTCTCAATATCGAATATTAATAATTAGTTTTCTATAAAAATTTTTTATAAATATAAATTGATATTCAACTAATGTTATATATTAAAAATTTTTTAACAGCGTTTTGAAATTAAAACATTTTTCAGCAAACACCAACTAACAATAACATAACTTGATAAATTCCTATTCAATAATAAATTGTAATATAACACACGTTGTATGTAACAGTCATATTATTGAATAGGAAATTATAATTAACAGTTATGCTACTGTTAGTTGGCCAGGTTATCGAAAGTTAAAAACATGAGATCAATAATATTTAATGTCCAATTAAATTCTCGCTAAAATATCGAATTAAATTCGTTAAGAAATTTATAGTTATAAGAATTAAGATACTTGACACACCCTGTATGTTTTGATTCTTTCTTTCTGAATTTCATTTAATGCGCGTGTTTTCCAGTTTCGACTCGCACGTTGAGTTACCACTAACTTAAGATCATTGTAAATATTTATATATTATATTTATTATTATATTCGTGTAGATAGTCTGTAGGTGTAAACTGTCTTCTTCTGTCGTGTAGTTTCGTCGTTCTTCGATCCGATGAAGTCGCTTGTGCTCTTATCGGCGCGCTGAATGTATAAGCGCATTTAAAGCGGCTCGGAATATTATCGGACTCGGCGCGGTTATCTGTTATTGTACGATCATACCAAATAGAATGAGAGGAACAAGGGAATACCTCACGCTAGTCGATCGTAATGTATATTTAAATGTTGTTGTTATTCATTGAAAATAAAAATTATTCCAAACGAAATGGCTCGTTAACGTTATCGATGATCCCATAATTAAAAAAAAATCTTTTTATTTTGTAACTCTAATTTAATCTAATCTAGTATAATTTTTTAATTTGTTTATATAATTTTACTTTTTTAATTATACGACTTGATGAAGAGAATGTATGTGTTTCCATTATAAATCGTACAAATTTTATCTTACTTATGTAATTTTACATACTTTTTGCAGTATGTAATTCGCACGTCGCTTTGATTAAAGACCTGCAGAGTAATTGTGTGTATATGACTCGTTCAGAAAGAGGGAGAAAGAAAGAGAGAAAGAATGTGTTCGACGTATCCAGGTTTAATTCAATCTCGCGAGAGTAAACAAAAAGTAGTTCCCTCAGCGATCCCTTTTCGACGCAAGTCGTTATATGGATCCACAGGAACGAGGCTAACCATCATTCCCGACTTTCCCGACAATAGCCGGCAGTTAACGCGCTTGCCGGTCAGTTAGTACTGTTTAACTTTAATTAATTCCCGCACCTTCCACGGACAATAAAGCGTGATGAAACGCCGTGCAAACAAGACGTTGCGTCTCCCTTTGCTCCTTCATCATCGAGCTAATTTCGAACCTTGTCGTCACGTTGTTTGTTCGTTTTCTGCTTATAGACGTGTCCAACCCGCCTTTTCCACGTAATTTTAAATTAAATTAGCAGGTTCAATATTGACAAATCCGATGCAATAATAAAACAACACGATAGTGATCGCCTTTGTTGAGTCTGTATGATTTATATCGATTATAAGCAGAGTCTGTTATCATTTATAACTTCTAGAAATTCTTGAATTTATAATTTTTTTTCATCACTGCTTATGATAACAATATTTATTTATTTTTTTGTAAATAATCATGTATAAAGAAAGTTTTAAATTCTCCTATCTTCATTAAATCACTCGTTGCAAGATGTGTTTGTCTCAATTTTGCAATAAAATTATCAAATATATATGCGCTTCGAAATTTCAATAATCGCACTAATTGTCTGTCTCTGTATAATTTTAGGATTCGAAAGTCTAATCTCGTCAATAACAATCGCGCACTCCCGTTATCGTCGATAAAGTTTTTCGAAGATACAAAGAAATTATACATTTCAAAAGTATAATAGATAGCCAAAGGAACGTAAGATAGAAAAGGTGGAATTGAAAAGAGATGGAGTGGAAATGAATTTCGTGAGAGAAGGAAGACGAATGGAGGACCGTCCGGCTGTTGTACCCTTTACCGTTTCCCCTGGGGGGACGATTTAATTACAATAATCACGCAATGTTACGGTTCCTGGTATTCTGCCCAGAGCACAGCGACTTGTCTCACGGAAGAGGGGCTAATCGTTTTCCTAAATCGAGGATACTATTTCGCACAGATCCTCGATGCTATTTTATGGTATCGTGGGCGATCCTTTTTCATTTCGCCTAATAAAAACAGGACGGTGTTGCTCTGTTCAGATATTGATCTCTGCAACCCTATTCTTTTTCCAAAAAATTTTTTGTTTCAGTTTCATCCGAGAAACCAAAATATCTTTACGGATTATTCTTTGTAATATGTATCACAATAACCTAATTGTATTCTGAGAATAATAATGTAATCTTACATCTTATATTAGATTTTTCTTTTACATTTTTTTTACATTATGTATTACATTCTTATTATAATCTTTGTATTACTTAATATAGTATTACGGAATATTCCACAACAGCAGAGAAAGCGCGTCATTATATGCTACCATTTGTGCGTGTAATATTGTGTAAATGATTTTATAGATTTTTTCATAGATATTTTCATTGGTATATTATGTGAATTAGATATTCTGTAATTGATATTACACATATATCTTATTCTGTAAATAAAATGAAAGAAGTACGGACACACACACACACATGGCGTGTGAAAGGGGCGAAAACTTGAGATGAATTCGAGGTAGCGAGTTCGCAAGCGACTTCGCAATTGTGGGAGTTAGCGCCATGGAATGTCATGAAATCCCCCTCTCCCCCCTCTTTTCAGGTCCACCTTTGGAGCTCTAAAACGTTAACCACAGATTACCCGGTGGATTAGATCGCTCAGTCGGGCGAGGCCTCGAGCTACGATTGCAGGGCAAAAAGAGGACGGGGAGAAGGAAGAGAAGCTGCCACGGTCCCCTCACGGTGCTCCGCGTGTACCCTCTTATTAGGGCGTGAGCCTTATCTAAGGGTCACAGGGCCCCGGCGACCTCGTGGGTCCCACAGGGACCACGAGGTTCGTCCAGAATTCCAGGAGTTGTTGCGACCGCTACGCACAAGCCACAGACAAGCGGGGCACCGTGAGTCTTCTTTCAGGCTTCTGAACACTAATTTCGGTCACCTTTAGGTAATGATGATGAGGATGAACCGTGAAGTAATTACCAGCGAGAAAGGGCGAGGAGCGAAATATTGGTTCCGCAGATCGGTCGAAAGTTAGGCGAATGTCGTGAGAAATCGAAAGGTATTAAAGACAAGTTGCGATAGAGAAATTACGAATTTGATATTATATACCTAACATATATTTATCGAGCTTATATGTGTATGTATATTTAAGTGATTAACATTTTTGCAGGAATCTTCGTGGAGTCTTGATGCTTTGCGGCTTACATTCTTCCTTTGCTCAACGCAATCATTTATCAACGAATATATTATACTAAATTTTACTTATATACTGTATGACTTATAATACCCTACTGAAAAAAATCACGTCACAAAGTTACATAACGAAATCATGTAATTAAAATATGTAAATCAGGTATCGAACTGTTCCAAATCAGTACGTGATCTTTTAAAATCGCATAATTTGAAAAATTACACGCGATGATTTGTTTTTTTTCTTCTATTTCTATCATTTAATTATTTAAAATTCGATAACAATAAAATCATATGATAGATGAAATTACTTCTATATGAGATTTTTTTCAAATTACGTGATTTAAAGAATTCACGTACTGATTTGGAATAATCCGTTATGTGATTTACTTATTTTAATTACATGATTTCGTTATGTAACTTTGTGACGTGATTTTTTTTAGTAGGGCATTCTTTTGTATCTGTAAGTAGTGAGGTACATTTAATATCTTAAAAATAGCGTGTACATGTGGATGTATCTCTATATAATGCACAAAATGTTAATGTTATAGGAATGAGCGTTATCTGAGACTTATTATCACAGTGGATGAATGTAGGTGCATTGCTGTATATGTAAATTCCGCAAAGCTGAGTAGTATAGGAAATAAAATATATATTCATATAAACATATAATGAAAAAAATATATAAAATTAATATATAATATACAATCATGTACATATAATATGTATGATTTATATACTTCGCGGATACTCCGTTTTCTACGTAATTTCAACACATAAGTAATACAGTCCTCCTTTCGCGGCCGTCGTGTCAGAGGAAACGATTAAAAGTCGAGCGATAAATTTTCGGAAAATTAAGAACTTCGCTGCCAGCCGGGAGAAACTGGTACGGATAACGTTCAGGAAGAAACGCGTAGGAGCTGACCCGCCGCGGGCCCAGGGCCTATGGTTAGGGCGGTACGGCGACCGCTCTTTTTTCAGGCCCCGATGATTAGGTAAACTGTCTACCCACGGCGCGCGGTGTGTGCCCACATTGTCGGAACTCACTTCCCGGCTATGCTATTAGTTAGTAGTATAGTTTAAACTCGGGACATCGCGCGCCGAATCGCGCTGGACCGCGCCAGGGTGCGTCGCGTCATGCCGTGGAAGGTGGGAAGACGAAAAGTCAGAAGAATTGGAAGAGACTCCACTCTTTTAAACGTCGCTAATTTGCGACAGATTCCGTCGTCGGCGTCACAACCCTCAAACCGTGCAAAAAAAAAAACGACGGAAGTGGGAAAACAGGCCAGCATGGCGGGGCCTTACCGGCATCATTGGGCTCTACCGAAATAAAGGGTCTCGGACTCCCGGATTCCTTTGGCGATAATCGATCGTCTACCCTGCTCCCCCTTTACCGTTCCAGGATGATTCCCGCACCCGTCGGTCGAAATCGCTCTTATTTTCTCCGCTTGTGTATTTCTTTTTTTTCTAACAACGACAGGGAGGATGGAAGAAAGGAAGAGGGCTACCCTCGTTTCTTTCTCGTTATTCTCACCCTCGAAAATTGCCGGTACCGATACACGGTCCATTATCGACGGTGCAGCATGCGTCAGCCCGACGTAGTTTCTCACACAGTTTGCTTTCCCAAAGTCGTCGCCTGTGTCACCCGCGCGGATGCAAACGCGCACCCCACCTTCCTCGAATATCGTAGCTGCCTTCCGATTGGCGCGTTTGGCCCTTTGTATTTAGCGACTGCCGACGAGTGCATCCACCAGCTGCTACCCTCTAACGGAGAGCCTCGCAATGAGCTGTTATCTTCGAACTTTACAAATTGGAGCTTGCATTTTGATAATTCATCAGAATCGTGTAAAATGCACTCAAAATTTTCTTATTTATAGGTGATATTCATAGTACGACCTTATATTTAAGATCATCTTAAGTTTGGTTCTTGGTAGGTTTGGTTTTAAGATTCTATCTAGCCATTGAAGTAATCACATGCATATATTTTATCCATACACAGCTCAGAAGTTTGTAGTAACATTGCTGCAAACGTTTGCAATGTTACTGCTGAAATATTGTAATGTTACTGCGCGATATTACCGAAATTATATATGAGTATCACTCTAAAATCTTTGAAGTGAAAACTCTAAAGAATGAAATTTCACTCTTAAAAATTGACAATTAAGTCACTTTTTTTCAATACTACTTCAATTGTCATTCTTTAGAATTATATTTCACTTCAAAGATTTTAGAGTGTAAAATCGTATTTAATATGATTTAAATTGAGTTTGATCTTTGGTAGTTTTCATTTAAGATTTCATCTAGTTAATGAAATAATCGTATAGTATTCTATCCATACAGCATAGAAGCTTGCTTTCATGTTTGCAATGTTACTGCTGGAATGATCTATGCTGAGCATGTAATCTGTAACTCATTATGCAGTCGTTATATATTCATTTTACTGTATAAAATATCTGCGCATTGACGTATAAGCGTATAACGATTGCATTACGAGTTACGGAATTTCGCTACTTATAATTGATAAGATCGTATTTAAGATGATTTAAATATAAACTCGAACTATAAATATTACTTTGTAAATCATAAACAATCTTATTTGATTGCAATGAAAATTAAACAGTCTTCATGATCAAATATACGCGCGAATGGGATATGAATATAATATATGAATCAAATTTAAACCTTGATGGAGAATTCACAAAGTAGTTTTCTTCAAAAACATACATTTATTAATTTTTTAATCGTACAATACATTATGTGTAAAACGCTTAAGAAATTATCGTTCGTCTGGATGATTTCATTTTGCTTTCGAGAATGATTACTCTTTATATAGATATTCTTTCAATAATAAACCTTAGTCTCCCTAAATCTCCCTAAATATTGTGTTTTGTACACTCATATATTATATTCAAGCGAGTTAAAAATAAAAATGGATACGCCATTATAAAAAGAGTAGATTGCAATATAGGCTGTAACGTAAATAAGCATCTTCGACTTAAGCAGAATTTACAGGTAAATTACCTTTTTTCGATGATCGTGTGGGCGTCTCGAATAGAACTCGCTCCAGATACGATTCGACATTGTACTAGCACGAGAACTCGCGGACTGGACGATATAAAACGCGTAAATCCCATTGCCGGGGCGTCATCGGCAACCGTGGATTATCGGTTCATAATTCACGACCGCCCCGGACATTGATTGTCAGTTTGCTCCACCGTTACATCCGTTCGGCCGCACTTCGACTTCGCGTAATGGATCATTACACGTCGAGCGATAATCAATTTTCGAAGTGCCGGCGTTGGTGCGCGCCGTGAACGATCCCGGAGCGCCGTGAACAGCCGTGAACGAGGGCGGCGCGAGAGAGAGAGAGAGAGAGAGAGAGAGAGAGAGAGAGAGAGAGAGAGGAGGGGTTCAGTGCAGTACACGTAACTCAGCTTTCCTGTCCGTGGTATGCTTCTGGTTACAATTGAATCGATTATGTCGAAAGGTCATACGAGTCGATAAAAGCATTTTTTTCCGAAACAAAGTTGCACTTATACGCTTTGCTCATTTCGTCACTGTGTTTTCTCTGCCCGAGCCTTTCGTGCGCGTTTGATAAATCTCTTTTAATCTGCCTTTCATTTATCGTACTGTTGAAAACAATCGAGGTCACTCGGAGCTAAACTTCGGCAGGATAGTACATAAAATTCTTTTTTTAGAACAAAGTACATATTTCTTCTTTAGAACTCGGAATTTATCGTTCTTTTACAGTGAAAAAATTCGATTGTTGTAGTACTAAATTTTATTAAATTTACGATAAAATCTCCCGTTGTAATGTATATCTCTCTACAATTTTAATATTTGTACATTTTGTGCTCTAAACAAGTTTGTAAATAATCGGAAAAGATTGACCATTTTGTTGCTTATTTTTTCATGAATATAATTCCAAAAGTGGTATTCATATTCGGTTCTTTTATTTCAAGAGCATCTTAAATAATATCTTAAGATGTTATTTTGTGATTGGCTTAATTCTAACATCTTAAGACCATATTTATGGTCTTAAATATAAGAATTGAAAAATAATATATATATGTATAATATACTGAAGCTTTTTATAATATCTCTATTACATTCGATAAAACTCCTTGTGGGAAACGTAAGCTCTGGTACCATTGAGAGCGGAATAATCCAGGCGTGATTCGGTAGCAAAGATGGCAGGGAACATTCCAGCCGCGCGTGTGCAACTGATGAAGATGGCCTATAGTGTTCGCAGACGAAGAAATAAGTGGAGGATACGGGAGGATGGACCTCGCACACTGGGAGGGATGGTATTCGATTGGAGCAAGGGGAGGAGATCGAGGAACATAGAGAGGTGGACATAGGCAAAATAACAGACGAGAAAGAAGATACAGGGAAGAAGGAGTAGCGGAAGATGAATACAGTGGTGGGTGGATTGTGGAAGAGGGAAAGGTGGAAAGAATGCATCGAGCATACGGAGGAAGTACAGGGTGAATGGAGGATGAAGGGAAGGAAGGTGGGATGGGGGCGAGAGGAAACAGGCAGGAAGGAGGCAAGAAGATCTCAAGGAAGGAGGAGAATGTGGGTGGAATGGCGGAAAGTCGAAGAGAGAAGAAGAGCGTTTCTCTCTGGCGTGAGAAGGGGAAGGAAGAATATACGGCAAGGGAGGGTTTGGTGGCAAGACGGGCGAGCGAGTGAGCGAGTGAGCGAGCAAACGCGTGCGTTCGGCAAGACGTTGCACGGTGAAGGGGGTTAGTTAGGCGCGTGGGGCCACGTGCGTTCCCACGGTTTCGAGAGAGCCGCATATCGCGCCAGCCCTCTCCGCGAGGTTTCGCTTCTCTCTCGGCAAAGCGCGCGTTCCCTCCTCTCCGATCCGCGAGAGAAGAGAGAGCAGTTCTCGGATGGTTGTACAACGTTATGCGCTTAAGTGTATGCACGCGGATTCCGTAGCGATCCCGACGACTCTCGCGCATATACATATATAGATGTGTATGTTTAAAAAAAAATATATATATATATAATTCTGCCGGCATCACCGCCGCCGCCACCACGTCGTCCTTCCTCCTCGCTAGCGTTGGCGGCGCGCCGACCTCTGACCTCCCATTACCGGCTCGACCGACCGGCGACTTGACTCCCTCGCGCATGCAGGCTCGCGTACGGTACACGTCGGTATCTCTATCGATGTAGACGTGTACGGCACCGGGGTCCCGCGCGCTTGAATATAATCCCCGGATTGTGGGCCTACGTCGACCACGGTTAACCCTCCCATGTATTTGACTACCATTCGCGAAAAAGCGGTCGAGTCAAAGAGCCTAAGTTCTCGGGATTCTGCTTTGGAGATGCTGAAACAATATCCCGTGATAAAAGGGACCCGTGAATGTGATATTCAAATTATCACCGGAGTATCCGTCGCGTAATTATACATCGTTTGTCGAAACCGTGATAATCCATGTAGAGCTCACATTCTGTACGCAATAAAAGGTAGAACAAGCGATATTTGTTTGAGGATCGATTTCAGCCAATTACTTTTGTACGAGAATCGCAAGTGTTCTGCGAACGCGACCGGCTGTAAATGTCTGAAAAGATTCTACTTTACGAGATTCTCAAGTGAATAAGATATTATGAGGTAAGAACGCGACGTAAAATGTTTAACAATCACTTAAGTAACGACAGCGAGGCAGTATCTATGGTTTATTGCGGTAGGATGTTGGTATATTCCTCCGCCGGAAATTCATCCGCGCTCTCATTCGCCGTCATTAGGTTCGTTCACGGAGCAACCGGCGCATATCTTCTCGTTCCTGGGGCAATTTGAAGTAGGCCGGCGAAATCATTAAGAACATTTCTCGGAGGCGAAGGGGGCGTTAAATGGGGCGACCAGCGACGTCATCGAGGGATCGTATCTTCGCGTTAACGACACGGCTTCCTCTTCTTCGCCGTTTGCTGAAACACGTTGTGTTGATCTATTCGCGTTCCGAATTGCAGCCGTTAATTTATAAATACCTTTGAACATCTCCAATACTTTCATAGATGTATTTAATCACATAACAAATAGATGCTAATATTGATATTTCGAATAATTATTTTTTACTGATCAATATTTAAATTGCTCAATAAGATGTGACTTAAATTTATATAAAATAAGTACTATACGGCAAAGTCAGTTTGTTCTATTTTAACTGCGTATCATTCTATTTCCTATATAAAGCGAAATTATTTCATAATTCACAGCAATATTATTTTTTAAAGCAAGAAACAGACAAATAAAGAATTGTGTAGTACGAAAAAAGTACGAAAAGTATCATTGAAGAAACAACAGTTATTGATAATTGATCGAAATTATTGAAATATAATACAAATTACCTTGAAATCTGAATGATAGAATTTATGAACTTCAGAAAAAACCATAAAAAATGCGACAGAAAAATTCCGATAAAGGACATTAAAAAATTTCTGTTTCTAAAGAGTTAAAGAAGAAATATCGCGAAAGAAAATCATATATACCGATATGTGGGCGATGAAGAGATCAAATAATCTTAAAAAGTAATTTGCTCTTGCGAAGGAAAGGATTACAAAATGCGACGAGTTCCGTATTTGCTCAATCGACGGTAACAGTTACATTTTTTTCTCCGCACGACAGCAATAAGCGGAGATTACTGGAGAGAAAGAGAGAGAGAATCCAGCGAACCGCGTCACGCGGGGGTCCATTCCGGCGCGGCGCGCGGAGCATCCGCGCCGCCAAAGAAGACGCGGCGCGCCGCGCGCGCAAGATATTCCCAAGAGCGAAAGCCCGCAACCGAGGTCACTCCTCCTCGTGGGAGGGCCCCCGGGCGCCGCGTAGCCTCCCCCGTCGGTTCACCCGGGAACGAAAAACAAAACTTTATGGAGCTGCATCGGACGGTGAACGCGAGGCGCGGTTACGTCCAGGACCGGCTAAAGGCTAACGAAAATCGTGATACGCGATGCACGTCGGACGCCGTCGGAGGATGGGAGATTAATTTGCGTTTTGTTTAAGAGATCTCGAAATCGGTCATTGTCGATCTACGCTATTGTTACACTGAAAGAAAATTCATTAAATAAACGCATATTTTTTAATTAATACCAAACAAACATAAACTTACAGTAAATTAATATTCACTCAATAAAAAGAATGAGAATTAAATCAAATTAATGATTTTTGTATCAAATAAATGTATGTTTACATTTAATAAATATTTACTTAGAAATTTTTAATAAATATTTATTAAAATTTATTTTCAGTATATAGAAATTTAATAATACACGGAAGGAACAATTTTTACTGAAGTATCTAAAAATTTAGCGAGATACAGATCCGAAAATAATTTTATTTGACTATTAAAATGATTATGTAAAATAATTATATATATTACGCTCACTGGTTGCTAGAATGCCAATTTTTTTCAGCGTTATTCATGTTTCCTACATAATTATTTTGATAGTCTGAAAGTTATTTTCAGATCTGTATTTACTATCTTAAATTTTTTAATATTAATACTTCAGCAAAATTGTTCTTTCCATGTAGAGATTTTTTAATGGAGCGCTAAGTTTTAAATCCGAGTGATGAAAGCAAAATTTAGAAACTAGAGAAGAATATTTTTCATATGATATGTTTCATACTTTAAATAATTAATTTACTGTTATATTAAATTTTTACAAACATATGCTGTAAAACGACACGTAGAAAATTGTAGAGTTTTGATCATATCTGCAGAAATATTTCAAGAGTATATTCCTTGATAGAATTATTAAGTAAATTGATGCGATAAAAAGATATTTCCTGTGTTTAATTTTGCGGAGATTACTTATCGTGAATGGGTCTTTAGGGTGCGCGATAAAAATCACTTCGGGCTCTTATCGTTTCTAACGTTTCAAACTGACCGACGCCGATGTTATTTCGCGCGTGTCGGCGATAAGTTAAGACTAGTCAAAGTACGGCCACGCTGGAAATACATCGGCGTCGTAATTTATATTATTCTCAAGTACGCCTCCGGTGTGTACTGCTGACCGTAATAATCGTACTTACTCGCGCGTTACACGGTGCTAACAAGAAACAGAGAGCGATGGATGGCAAAAAGCGGAAACGACGGGAGGGAATGAACGTGGAAAGCAAAGGAGAGGAAGGAGAGAGCCCGAGCCAATTAGTTGCTTTACGACCAGCAAGTAACATTTAACTTGCTTTCGTTTAAAGAGAAGAAAAAGATAAGAAAGTGATGGTACCGAGTAACACGACTGCCTGCAATCAACGAATTACGAATGGATTATACGAACGATTATTATTTGTCTTACGAGACGTAATTAAATAATTTCGTTGTTTGTTCAACAAAAATTTTTGTTTATATTAATGTATGATTTCCCAATTCTGATTTTGACTTTTATTTGGAACGTGCAGCTTAACAAGCGTTGCGAGGTCTTAAAAGTCATTTCGATTGCACAATTTCCAAAAGAAGAAATAATATTTTATTAATACTGTAAATTATATGGTTTTTTGTGTTTTATAGCATAATAAATTGAACATGATTATTTATCGTATTAATTAAATACCTAATGAATTTAACTCGGGAGTAATCACCTGATTTTTTTACTTAAATGATTACTTGGAATGTTTTTACACCTCAATTAAAATCAGTAGATATTATTAATCACATAATTTGTATTATTGATTTTTATTATTGAGTTTTCCGATTTATAGTATTTTAGAACACTATGAATATAAATTTCATTACAATTTTCTGAAAAAAATAAATAAAATCCAAACAAATATTAAATAGAATAAGAAGCTTATTATGACAGTATTTCGAAAAAATAAAGACTTTTAAAAGATAAAGATTTTAATTAATATAACTATAACGCTATTTTATTGTAGATTTTTGATGAAATTGCACATTTAAAGGTTCGTAAAGAATAGTAGTTATTAAACAAAAAAATATAATATAAAACAATATCCATATGAAACAATATTTTACAAAATGTTTCGCCGCTGGGGTGTAAATATACTTCAGGTGACTATTTCCGAATTAAGAAAGAACAAAGTTCTCCAGAAAATAAGTTTGAATATTTTAAATCACATTAAAATTTTGTAACATTAATTTTAAAATGCAATTTTGGTGTAAAAACTGATTCTAATAGAAAAATAAAAGTATATTATTTTAACATATGTTCTTTCTTGTTTTCTTTATGTTTCTGTTCGCAAACTCAAAATGGCAATTTTTTAGTTGTAACAAATAAGCGATATATATAATCCAATCTACATATGTACAGTAAATATGAAAAGAGATTTACTATTTTTACTTTGTAAAGCCAATGATTCTTAAATTACTAAAAGTACAAACAATAGCGACGTCGATTTCTAACTTATCGTATCTGTCATGCGGAGACTTATTAAATGCTGGAATACGCGTAAAAATTGTTTCTCGCAACGTGGAGGAACGCGTGCTGAGAACGTAGGTGGCGAGTTACAAGCGAATACCTCATTAACGGGACTGTATCCGCGAGAACGAGATAATTAACGCGTTAAACCGGCGCCACGTCAGGATTATCAGGTCTCTCCCAGCTTTAATTACGTATACCCACGCGTTGTCGCTACCCTATCTGACCACCGGTGCTACACGTTATCGAATACTAACTTAATGTATGCGCAACTTTCGTAAAAACTTTCGCGGAAGACAATGTACACGCAATAGCGTGAAATATTACGTTTAGATACACAACGGTTTGCACGATTGTAAGTTCTTTGTGAAGATTTTTAACGTCTGCGCTATTAAATAGCGCCAACTCAACAACTGACACGTAGACGTAGACGCCGAGATCACCGGAAGTTGACTTATCGCTGATACTCATTTTTAGGTGAATGTATCAAATTCAAAAATGTTCTGCAAATATTTGTTATATCAGTCATCTTTTTTCCTTTAAAATGAAAACAAAAAAGGAAACACTTTTACAAATTGAAGAATGATGTTTTTAAGTATTGATTAGCATGAATTTTTTATTACATGAACATGATTTTGATTAATTACAAATTCGATCTTATTAAAAATAAAAAATCAATTTTTTTTATATATTATCAACAATATAGTTTATGCTGTAGATACCTATACTACGTACTGTAGATGAGGAAATAGATTTTAAAATTATATACTAATATTTTGGAAATAGACAAAGAGACATGGAAAAGTCCTAAATCTTTGACGCAGTAGCTTTGACTACCTGTTTTTTTCCCATATTATTTTTTTATCTCTTTCTATCTTTAATCCACATATAGGTAAAAGGAAGAAGTTGCAATAACAATAAAATGATTATAGCGAGCAGCGTGACGATAAAATATCTAAACAGAATTATACTTCGGTAGTTTATTTTGTGGATTAAAGGTAGAAAGAGATAAAAAAAATAATATGGGAAAAAAACAGGTAGTCAAAACTGCGTCAAAGATTTAGGACTTTTCCATGTCTCTTTGTCTATTTTCAAAAGAAACAGATGTTACATGTCATTCTTATATCTGTCTCATCTTGTGACAGGATTTCGCACAAAGGGATAAAGGGATAAACTATTCTTAATATTTCGAAAAAAGGAGGTGAAAAGTCGGAGAAAAGAACAAATGTTACGACTTTTATTTTTACGGATTTCGAATTTTACGGATAGAAAGATTCGAGGACCTCTCTATCCCGTACATATTTGTCGTACGACGAAAACGCATAAATGAAATAGCACCACTAAACTACTTACAGAAATTTTTGCTGCCATTTTCATTTTCATCGTCACAATCCTGCGTCCATGTCGTTGTTTTCTTTTGTGTTAAGCCTTTTCTCCAAAATTCGAAACCCAGATTTGTACTGTATAAGCTGTGACACAGGATCGTAACGATGAAAACAAAAGTGCGAAACTCTTTACGTGGAGTTTGGACGCAGTCGCCATTTTTATATGATTTTACAGCAAAAGCACATTATTGTTCAATACTCCAATGCTTCATGTTTACTAAATAACATCAGCAAAGCTGCACAATGGTGTCTGCAGCCATGTTCTATCAACACAATAGAATACGTGACTCAGCAACTGACGCAACTCATATTGATGAACTTATGTAATAAGATAATTTGTAAATGACATATTATGCCTTCTATTTTGATATAATTAAAATTAAAAATGAAGTTTCTAAACTTTCATTTAAATTTTTTTCTTTGACAGTATACATAGGATAACTCCGGTATATACGCCGCACCTATCAAAAACTTAATTTATTAAGTATTATTTACTATGTTTATAGTAAACGAACTATATCAATAAAAACTTTGTACTGTCTACTACTATGAAAAAAATATTAGAAATTCGAAATATTTATTTTTCATATTAAAAAATAAACTTTTTGAAACCTTGTATTTTTGCCGCATATCTCATAGGGGTGGGATATATGGCTACTCATAGGAGGAAAGGAGGTATGTACGGCTCATGAAAAATTTACGAATAATGCAAACATGCTTAATAATACAAACATGCTTTACTATTTCACACGTATGTATCACGAAATAACCACTAAATCTTTTACACGTCCTACATTAATCATTTTATGTAGATTATAACTTATGATGGCGTTACTTATTACAGTGACAAATCGATTCAACTCACAATAAATTCATTAATATTAACAATAAGAAGCTGAAATCATAACACAATACTAATATAACATAAAGGCATGTAACAGAGTAGTTACGGGAAAATTACCCCCACTCCTTCTATTTTTTCTGACTTCTGCGGCGTAAATCCCAGCGCGGCGTATTTGCCGGAGTTACCCTATATATGTTACAGTTATATTTAAAGTGAAGTAGATATACATTTGAGGTTTGTTGAAAGTGAAAAAGATAGTGTAGTCCAGTGCAGCGACAAAGATAGGTCTTATTATCGGAAAAGAAAATGCAATTATTAAAATTTCCTCAATCATAATCATATTATCGTTTTATTGGATAAAAAGTATTATTGGTATAACTACAATAATTGTAATTAACAAAGAAATGATATCAAGCAACCTTATGAAATACAGTATTCATACAATTCTATATTTGATATAATTCTTTCTCTCACTCTCTTTTTTTGCTTTTTCTATTTTATATGTATATATTTTATAAATGACACGCTGAGCGCGCGATTCCATTGATATCGTAGCGCCATTAACGACGTCGACCTCATGTATTTTAATAATTATTCGACACGTTATTTGTCAAGCGAAATGGAAATCGGCCGACGCCGCCGGGCCGAATCGAAGGGGAAATCGCGAGGTGCCTCGTCCTCTCGAAGGGTCCCACGCAGAGACGATGATTAAAATTGTAAATATCTGCGGTCGACCCCCGGTGTTACGACCTTTGCGCGCCTTTGGCACCCTACCGCCTCACCCTATATATTAAAGGATATTAGATTATGGTAAGCGGCGCGCATTAACGAACGCGGATTCGCGCGCGCCTCTCTCTATATATCCACCTTACGCTCTCCCTGTCTAGCGCCATTTTTCACGCACTCAGAGCACCTTCGTACGGATTCGATCGGCGATTTCTCTTCGGGAGCCGCGGCCCTTTGTGCCGGCGAAACGAAGCCAATGAGCCTTCGCCGATATTCGCGGCCAATAACGCGGCAGTTATGCATTATGTATCGTTGCATTATAAGATCCCCAAAATTAATAACGCAGTTTGGGGAGAACGGTATTATTGCATTTTTCATGTTATATTTTTGGATAACAATCTCGCAAGAAGTTTATTCTCTTACGTAAGTTCATATTTTGTTAGCGATGTGCTGTAGTAAAAAATAATCTCTTTATCTTCGAAGAATTATGATACCATTACATTAAAATTCGCACAAGAAAAGTAAGATCTTCAACAATATTTATAAATATTAAGATATTTCTTATTTAGAATCTATTACTTTAGTAATAAATATTGAAAATAATAAAAAACTATTAAAAAATTCTCTTGAAATTGCCAAAAGAGAAATCCGAGGGTTAATAAGAATATAGAGATGATTGAGGTGCAAATTAAGTTGTGTGAAAACGATCTTTATTCACTTTTTGTTTTTTATTTTGTTTTTGACTTCAGTGAGAGAGATCCAGTTGTCATTATTATATTGCGAATTTTATTATTATGATTTGCAGATCTTTATTCTTATTATACTAAAAGTTTATCTCACGTTTTCAGATCCATTGGATTTTATTATACAGAAATAACAAATTTTTATCTCGGTTTATCGTTTTCATCTGGCAATCATACAAACGTTACGTTTTATGATTGATAACTGGAAGGATGCTTGTCCCATATTTCTTTAATTGTTTTATAATATTTTATATTGTTGCTGAAAATGACTCAAAATAGAGTTGACCAAATATTGTGTAACATTCAATATAATGTGAATAAAAATCGTTTTACACAAGTTATTTGTGCCCCAATTACACTTTCAACACACTTTCATTAGCCCTCGTTACACTTTTCTTTTTTAAAAATACTGAAGTAATCACTTATCATTACGTCAACTCTTTTCAACTTCTTATGCTTTTGTTTTTACGTTTCCATTCGTAACATTCGCAGCACAGCTTTCTACATTAATATCGATCGCCCCTTAAGGAACGTAGAATAACCAACGATCAACGACGACGAAGAATCGCAGACGACAGCAAAAGAGGATGAGGAACCAAAGTCAAGAGGAACCGAATGAGAAAGTCAGCGGTGGGGCGAGGAGGTAAAGAAGGAAGAGGGAGAAAAGGATTCTGACGGCACACCACACGATTATCCCCTCGTAGCCCATCCACGAGGTGCAATAAAGCACTCCCTTCGTGGGGCTCGATATTCCTTTGCGCCGGCACAACGTCGTACCGACGTCCGACGTCCCCTTCTTGCGGGGTCCGTTGCACGCTGACAGCGTGGGTGTATCGACGGAGACAAGATGAACGTTAGAACACGAACTGGTCCTCCTTCGCCGGCGTTCCAGCGGTAATGCATGGGTTTCGTGTCGCGGCGGGCGGCACACTTTGTAACGACCGCGGCCTTTTGACTCGATTAATCATTGATATGTGTACATACGTGCGTGCGTGTACACATACGGGGTGTTCGAGAACTCGCGATACTCGCCGCCCGGTCAACTGAAGGGGTGATAGCGATGGTGGCGGTCGAATAAACCCGATTGGGAAGAAGTCGATCGAAAATACGGAGCGAGATGTCATAGGTACGTCCGTCGTGAGATAAATGAGCCATTCGTTGGGCGGAATAACAACGTAAATCGTATGAGTAAAAATGAGCAAAGATATTATCTATTCATCTGACTTTTTTTTTAAATTAATGTTGCTGCAATATAAATATCACGTATAAATGTAACATAAACCATCGCGTAACTTGATGAAAGAGCTACTGCAATGAAGAAGATCTTGACTCAGGTGTTCTCGTAAATTTTCGTTCTCCATAAATTTACACTGTTGACGATTTAAATGATTTATTGATTAAGTAGAACTCAAGCAGAAAAACAAATTCAAACGTTACAATAATTCGTGACGGATCGAAAACTTTTAATCATTTTGGAACCATTTTGACGCTATTTTAATATCATCGTGACTGTTTGTTCCGCTTGGCGTTTGCGACGGCGTGCATATTAAAGATTGCTTCGAAACTCTGAAGTTTTCCTAAAAAAATATTCTCTCTCTCTTTCCGTGATCCGCCAATTCAACATTCTTTACAGACCTTTAAGGAACGTCCAAAAGATGTCTAGAGGACGTCCATATGTCTATCTTCTGACCGTCCTAAGGACGTTCCCGGAGGATGTTCTTGAATAAAGTGCTGTATGGGATGCTGCATCTTTCGGTGAATTTTAAACGGTATTTGAATCTACTAACGTTCACGATAGCATCTCGTTTACTCTGTAGCGCCACGATGAGAGATGATCGGAGCGCGCTCCGCAAAAGATGTCCCTCGATTTACATAACACTGAGCTCTCTCTCCCCGACCGCGGCGGATTCCAGGAAATCGTCGGTAATTCCTCGGAATCAATCCGTGTGGGCGTTCGCGCCGCTTTCGGCCCGACGAAATCCGTCTTCGTCGATTTCCGTTGTCATCGTGTCTGCGTTGTCGTGAGATATCGCCGTGAGGCTGCGATTTTGTAGGCAAGAAGGGGGCGTAAGAGGGCCTCTCGGAAGGCCTCAGGCCGGCTCATTACCAGCAATTGTGGCCGAATGGCACCCCGTGGCGTGGTACACGGCTGCACCAGCCCCCGCCGGCTCCGGCGACGGCCGACGGCCGACGGTCAGCCCTGAGCGTGCCCCTGTCCGTCGCACGACAACGGGATTTAATTGCTCGATCAATCATTATTTTCGTGGTCCGTCGTTAGCCACTGATAGACTAGGCGGTACTGCGTGCCCTATGAGCTAGCCCTTGATTACTCTATCATATATGTATAATATATCTGATCGTGTAACTTGATTATTAATTGAGAAAAGTTGGCAAAAATAATTTTATTTTCTCAAAAAGGAATTTCCAATTGTCTGATCCAGTTACTTTTTTATAGTCCACTATTTATGTATTACTGATAGATTCATGCTGAGTTATAAGTATTTGATTACTCTGTGTTTCTATCTCGTATAAATTAAAAAGAACATATGAAGTACACAATTTTACAATTAATTTTAAATTTTTAAACTTTTAATTTACATATCGCTCCCTTCAAAAGTAACATAACTCAAGAAATTAAGATTCCTGGTAAAGGAAGAATTTATTTTTCTACTTGACAGAAAATTATTGGTTAATCAAATAATATTGGCAAAAAGAATAATATAGTCATAAGATGATCATTTTTGTCATTTTTGTTTCATAACTCTTAAAGATCAATATTTTTTACTTGTAACAATTTTAATAATTTTGTGTAAAGTTAAGTTAGTTCACTTTTAATAATAGGATAATGTTTACTTAACTTATTCACAGTAATAACTTGCAAACGGTTTTTTAACTGTATCACTTTTGAAATGAGGGAGTGATATTTTAATATATGTAAATGATATGCTTAAACTTTTTCCTATGATAAATATGAATAAATAAATAATTTTTTTATGATATGAAGTTTGGTCATAAAAGATGGAAGATTATTATAGATACGAACGTTTCTTTTTCTGGTTTGGTGTTCACATTTAGTGGTAACTGGATCGACCAAATTATTTTCTTAAATAAAGAAGAATACATAATATCAAGAGAAGAACGATTTGACGTTGCCGCGATTAATCGTATCCTCTTTATGCGCGCGCGACACGGACAACCGTACAATTAGACGTAACCAAGCATTATCATAATAATAAAGTATCGAAAGAAAGGAAAGCATGAGCGAGTTGATCGATCGAATCGTATGGCGGCTCGCGGTGTCTTTGATGACGACCGCGAATAGATCGTCACCGCGGAGACGGGAACGAAACACACCGCCCGGTTCGTGGCGTGGAAGAAAGGAAGAAAGGAACTGAGACAGCGTGGAGACAAAACGACCCACTTGTGAGACTTTTATGATCATTCTCCACGCTCTCACCCGCGTCATTAGCCGGTAGGTGGATACGTGGTCCCACACGTGGTAAAGACACACGTCCCCATGCATACGACACTCACGGGACACCTCACGAGAAGGGAAGTTCCCCACTCTCGCGTTTCCAAGAAACAATCTGTTATAGTGTTCCACGTGAATGGCGAAACGTAAAAATATCACCCGGGTTCCCACGTGGCGAGCTCAATGGATCGCGCTGACCGAAGGGGGGAGGATAAAGGGTGAAGAGAAACGCTCGGCGAGAAAGACGGCGCTCGGAAGACGTCCCGCGAAAGAGAGACAAGAAAAAAAGGAGCGGTGAAGTCGTGTCTGCCCCCTCTCCCTCCCCTCTTTCTCTTTCTTTCTCTCTCTCTCTTTCCGTCTTTCTCGGGACGATGGGCTACAAGCCAAGAGGCGGCGATGCGGTTTCTACGCGGGGGAAGAAAGGACCGAGAGCGAAGGGAGAGAAATAGAGGAGGAAGGATTCGTCGCGGAGCGCGATTTTCAACGAAGCCAATTATTAGATGCGTCACGAGCCGCGGGCGGGACGACGAGGTACCGGGTGTCGTCGCGCTGTATCGACGTAAGAGAGTTTCGAGAGTTTCGTTTTCCACGCCACTCGACAACACATGGGTTCACGGCTTTATGAACCAACTAGCATTGAGTCTTGGCTTTTAATTCATCGCGTGACTGAGCAAACTGGTTTCCAATTGGTCTTTTGTCGTAACCTTGCAAATGTACAAATCACAATGTGCTCACGATTGCCAATTACTTCGCCTAATTAGTATTCTAAGATGTATTATTGCGATACTCGTCTGTAATACATAATAACAGTGCTATACTTAGGATTAATAGGACACATATATGCATTCGAATATACGAAATTTTGAAAAATATTAATATTGATGAACTTAATTACCTTAAAATATGTATGAATTCGATTTTCTTATAATGATAATAGGGTAACGTAATGCAACAGAAATAATTAAATGCATTGAAAGTAATGTACATGACTGATATGAACGACACAATTGGTATGGGTGTACACAAGGGGAGAGAGTAGGAGCGTTTATCCCCTCTTCCTCTAAATTTCATTAAGAAAAAACAATTAAATTATAAAAATTATTTTTACGATGAAAAGTTAAGCACTTATTCAATTCGTGGCTCACACATTATTCGTAAGAAAGTTTGGTGAAGATCACATGATTTTAATATAAGTATTTTAAAACCTTCCATCTACAATCTGAATCTTTTTTGGAGCAAAATTTCACTCTCAAATTTTTCCGAGATAAAGGAAGGCGAAGTCAAATCCCCCCTCCTAAAATATCTTGTTAAAAAATTATTTAGTAATGTAATAAGGATGTTGAAAAGCAATCCTGATTTTTTTTTGTTTTTTGAAAATCTAAAATAGTAACTCTTATCCCTGATTAAAATTCTGAGTATACTCATGGTAATTAGTATGATTGGAATTAAAAAAATTGTGTTTAAACTAATTAATTCATCTCGCGTTTGGTTTTTAATCGATCAGTCAGAAAGATGGGTCTGAAGTCCCATGAAGGAGACGCAAATCGGAACGTTTAGGACACGCGTTCTACCTGTTACGCAAACCTACGGGCCACGTGGGGAAAGAGAACGTCATATGGTTAAATAACTCCGTCAATAGACACCCGAGTTGCCACAGGTATCATTGCCGACCATCCCAAGATCTACGCACCTTTGTGCACGCGCGAAGCGAAACCGAAGAATATCCCTCTCCCAAGGTAGAGAAGAGACCGAGACGCTGCGGGGACACTCGCTTCTCGCGCAGCCCTGACAATGGACCATTCGTCCGCCATTGTGTCCGCGGTACATTAATTGTCTCTTTGAGGCCCGATGACCTCCGCGGATATGACTCTCGCCCTTTCCCTTCCTTCATCCCGCTTCTTACGCCTCTCCCTCCTATTTTCTTTTTTACCAGCGCCGTTCTTTTCTCCTCGCCCGATTCCCTGCCTTTCTCAATGCGTTAAGTCGAACGTAACCGCGTGGGGGTGGAGGAGGTGGACTGTGCAACTCACCGAAGATAAAATTGTCCCGTGGAATCAACGGCGTTGAACGTTTGTCGTGCTGGTAACATGTTATTTCGCAAATGATCACCATAGGCGCCAACATGATCTTTTGTACGAACTTGTCCGGATAGGTGTAATGTCCGAATCTATTTAAACACTCATTAAGAATCATTTTTGTAAGCTATATACTTTATTATAATACATTATTATAAATTTCTTATAAGCAATAAAGTAAAACATATACTTTTATAGAAATATTTTAGATATGATTAATTTACACGAATAAATTACGAAAAAGACAATAATAATAAGTAGTATCTAATAATAAGGTTGTAGCGTTTCGCTTATGATAGAATGTGCTTAACGAAAAATGTATTGTATTTGATGTAAAACACTGTAGTAGTCTTAATTTAAAAAACCAATAGGATTCGAAGCAAGACAGTTGCAATAAAATTTTAACCTAACATAAAACTAACATAAATATTGCTTTAAAATATTGAAAATGCATTGTTTAGAGCATATTATGAAAGTTGTCCTTTTAATTATTTCTAATGATAATATGTAATTAATTAGTTCTATAGATAATATATTATCTATTAATAAAATATTTATATCTTTATTTGATGGAAAAGTAGAAAAAACCAAGAGAGAGAGAGAGAGAGAGAGAGAGAGAGAGAGATTACTTTATAGAGTTTATATAAAATAATTTATAATTTTATTCAAGTTTGTTTATCAATAGTGAGCACGATGTCAGTAAGCATTAAAATTTTGATAAGAAACAAATAGAAAGGTACGTACTCATCAATAAGATTATGATACTACGTTTTATTAAATTTTATTTATACTAACAAAAATTTTAAACAAATGATATCATGACTTGATTTTAACTTTTATAAGTAACAGTTGCGGTTCTTTAAGTTTGATACACAAATAGGCACGTGCATTGAAATAAATGTAGATAATAAATAATCAATTTTTATGTCCTTTTTAAAGCAATATAATAACGGAAAAGTAGTACAAAATCGTTACAGTTCGATAGGAAGAAATTTCGATAAGCTAGGGGATATAGTCAGTAGATGGTCAGACATGGATTCGATAGTTATGACAACCAAGGTAATTGCGCTTCATCTAATAATATAAAAAACGCAAAATTAAATTAATAGGCGATTCAGAAAACAATATATAAAAGAGTATATATTTATATATATAATATATTGTGTTATAATATATGATATATACAGAGATCTAATAAATAAACGATACAAAATGATAATATAATAGTTCCTCATAATACGATTACCATATTTTTGCCCATTATTTATTTTTGTATCAAGCAATTAATATGACGTTGCAATTATAATTTAG
Organism: Mycetomoellerius zeteki; assembly: GCF_001594055.1. Lineage (NCBI taxonomy): Eukaryota > Metazoa > Arthropoda > Insecta > Hymenoptera > Formicidae > Mycetomoellerius > Mycetomoellerius zeteki. The sequence goes on from NW_017256500.1 coordinate 1,217,564, forward strand.
GAAATAAAAATATATAATAAATCTTAGAAAGTTTAAAAATACTTATACATATATCATACATAAATCAAAATTTTTATTTTTCTTATTCGTTTTTGGTATAAATTTGTAAAAATTTATAAAAACGATCATAGGTATATTTTGTCCTGTAACGATCTTGCATCAAGTAGTTTTCAACTAAAGATAAAAGAAAGAAAGTAAAGATGAAAGAAAGAAAAAACATTATAGAAAAGAGAAAAAAGTAGGAGCGGAATAAATAATCCTATAAACTTAATCAGATATTATTTATATCCGGCCTCAGTAATATAATTCCAGCATCAGCAAGGGGGTTTTAACTTATATTTGAAAGAATATGAGATTTGGGTGGCCCATGAGTCTATCACGTTTGACGGAAAGATCAGTTAAAGAGAAAAATTCAACTCGTAGCGTTTGAGAGAGATTCACGTAGGTGCCTCGACGATGTTCGCTGAATTACGAGCGATATCGAGGAACCCACCGATATAATTAAGAAGACGATCATCCTGCAGCAAGCCGCCGGCTTGTGTCTCTCTCTCCTCTCTCTCGCGGTGGAATCCAAATTTTATGTCGGTATCATAAAAGCGCGTGACGGCAGAAGAATTAGGACGGCACTCAGATTCTCCGTCGCGGCCTTACAGCTTCGCTAGAAACATTATAAAGGCTAATCCACACTGAAACAGTTGATACGACTCTAACATGCTTCATGAAACAGTTCTACATCGCGCGAGCCTTTGAAGAAGTGCTAATCGGTTTTATTAATCACCGCTGAATACGATGCGACAATTAAACGTCTCTTAACATACGCCTATAACGTACGGTGAACATTTGTCGTCCATTTCATAGCGTATAAAGAAAGGAATTTTCCCCCTTCATCGTTTTATTAAACACCATACATATTTCTCTAACATATAAACGTAAATTTATACATTAGATTTACGCTAATAATTACAAAATTATAGATTTCATACACTATTATTATAGCATTTAGCGTTACTAATAAATATAAGTATGCTTGCTGAAAATTATCAATTAACAAGCTTCGAGAAGCTTTGTGAAAATTGGGCTTAAGATCGTGCGAATGGGTGGAGAGAGGATACTGGGGATAAAAAGAGAGGAAGCAAATATGGATGAGTAATATGGGTTCCTCTCTCCTTGTTCTTACGAGGACGGCCAAGGAGGCAGACGAGGGTGTCGCGATTCCCCGCTGTGCGTTGATGGCCTCATCTAGCCTAGAGGTCCTCGAGAATTCATCGGTAATTACCTTTTCTTCAGATCGACGCCAACGAGGTTTCATGGTGCACCGACCGCCCGGATACCCGCAATCTTTTATTCGCTACTGAACGCTTTGTTGATGTGACATGGACAATCCGAGAAAATCATGTCGCATGCAAATTAACTACGCACTCTTTAATGCATCGTGGGGGGTCAAACTCTTCCTGTCGTTTAGCCCGCTGATATACATTTTTTGTTCGAATATTCTGCTTTAGATGCGAAGCTGTTGACAGCTTTTATTTTATTGCGCGCTCATCGGATTGTATCGCAAGCGATATGCGACTTTTTGGAAGTTTTATCTTATATTGGAACACATCATTTATGCTTATAATGTATACAACAATTAAAATTCAGAATAAATAAATATTAACGTTTTGGATTATTCGGCAAGATGTTATGCCTAATAATAATTTTTGTGAATTTTATGTACTCATATAATTATTTGGTTTTGAGACATAATTTTATGCTACTAAAGCAGGAAATATTATGTAATATTATTAAATTTTGATTATTAATTTATAAAATTCAAAAAAATTATTATTAAGCATTAAAGATCCTGCTCGGGGATTAAAAGTATTAATGTGTATGTACATATCAATTATATATGTATTTATACATATAAGCAGAATTTTTTGTATATAGAAGAAAATTATACAAATACATTATGCAGAACTTTTATATAAATAAAATATTTAGAATTACATAAGTAGTAAATTGAGATTTAAACAGTTTATTTCATGAGCTGCAAAAATATCGATATTCGTTCGGAAGTATCAAAGGGAATAAAGTAGGAAGATAACTGCGCGATCATACGCTAAATAATTTCTGTTCGAAAGCAGGGAAAGAAGGCTATTCACTATCCGCATGACATGGATATAAGTTACGAGCCTTCGAATAATTACACGGTTCAGTCTCGACCCGAGAGAGTCGCGGTCAGCGGAAGGCAAAAGACAATTTTACGCAGCGGGACACCATCGTCCCTGGTGATCCGGTGGCAACCTCCTTTTCTGGAACTATTTGCCCCACGGAATCGACAGCTGTGGGCCTGACTGGTCACCTTGGACGCAGGAAGATATCCATCAAAGGTCAAACCCGATTCATTAGTCTGCTTTATACGTCCATATGTTATTTCGAAGAAACGAGTGTTTCTTTTCAAATAATCTTTCTATAATTTCTTCGAGATCGATGGCGCTTTGAAACGATCGAAGTGTCATTGAAACATACAAGTATATAAAATCTGAATTTCTATAATTTGTTTGTTAATAGTGATAAAACGAATAAGACATGAATCTCCTCCTAGTAAACACTAACAGTAACATTTATACATACATCAATATTATAATTTCTCACTCAACAATATAAATGTAATGTAACACACATTCTAATGTAACATGTTACATTATTGAGTACAAAATTATAACATTAATGTTACATTATTGATGTATGTACTGAGTTTTTATCAGGCAATAATGCCAAGAAAATAAAATACAATAAATAAAATAAAATAAATATTGAAGCTTAATCTTTAAAGAATTGAATGTATTCATGAAAATTTGTTACACACATAACTGTAACACATTAAATGATAGGATAAAAGATGCTGTTTCACGAAACTGCGACAAAATGCGAAATTATTCAGATTTAAATTTAACTATGAGTTAAATTATAATATCTTATGAATTATAATATCTTCCCCGTAACATAAAAATTCGCAACGTTCTTTGTGTTGAAGCCTCGAACTTTGTAGCACAGTGCGTACGTGAAGGTGGCGTTTCCTTCGAGATGCAAAGTTGCAGCCTTCATTAGCCTGTTCTACACAATCTAAAAGTGGACGCCGTCGGCCGGCTTATGTAAATCAGTCGCCGCGTAATTGGCACTGAACGAAAAAGCTAATTACCAAAATCGAGCACCCGAGACCCCTAGGACCCAGGGCCCCATCAGCGCTCAGCGGGGAATCGCGACACCCTCGCCCCCTCGTTCACCACCGTCCTCGCCCCGCGTCTCGTCTTTTTATCTTCTGCGGATGCATCTCTTCCCGGACACGATCACGAGACCCTGGAAATTACTCATCCACCACCGATATATACAACTACCTGCTTCTTGATTATTCGCCGCTAATCTCAGATGCGTCGGCAAACGTGCCGAGAGAAGTATATCTCGATTTCTTCTTTACGCATGCAATTTCTCATTTCGTAAGAATCATTATATTCAAATAAACTGAAAATTATCATTTATTTTAATTACACCGACATTTATGTATATATTTATAAGGATTAATTAAAATAAGTGATAAAATAATCTCAGAATCAAATATTTGATGAAAATTGTAACTAACTAACGTGTTCCACGTTTAAAATTGCTGACTGTTATATTTAGGATTTATCCTATGATTTTTTCTGTTTTAATTAGGTAAATTTATTAAATAAAACATATTAATATATATTATTAGTTAAATAATATATTACTTACAATATTGTTGGATTTCAAATTACGAGGTTATAATAAAATTTTCATTACGCTTTTTGATACAACTTTTTAATTGTCTTTTCGAGTGTGGCTAAAAAAATTAATTAAAATACAAAAGAAGAGAACTTATAAGGCTTGTGTTATGAAATGACATGTGTAAGTAAAATTTCTCATGACTACAAATTTAACGATTGACAAATTGTATCATTTTGTTCTTGTATAACAAAAACGCCAAGAGTCTAACAACCGAATCTACATATTCTTACTGCATTTTCAATCTACGTCAATGCGGACCTGTATCCTTCAGTATAGAACCGCAGAATCTATAGAATAAAGCATCTTTCGTTTCTGATGAAATTTCGTTGAAATAGACAGATCGGACGTTCGGTCTCCTGGCGCCCCGCCCTATTTGAGAATTTCCAAGAGTAATCGCCAGGGGGTCCACGTATTGATGCAGCCCGCCGCTACCATATTTTAACTGTTCTGCTTCGGATGCCCAAAATTTGTGGTTTTCCTCAAACAACAGCTCCCTCACATTATCTCCGTCGCACGCTTTTTACCCCTTTGTGAAGAAGGAAAAAAAGAGGCTGTTATTAATCGCAGCGCGACCCGTGAAAAGACCTTACGACGAAGATGATGAGAGGAGGAGATGACCGCGCGACTCCTATCTACCTACCTGCACTAGTAAGGACGCTCAGGTAGCCGAAGGATCCTTTGACCTATCTACCGCCTGTCCCGCGGGATACGTCCCGTTCCTGTCGAGAACCTTCTGTCTTTTCTCTCGCCGAAGGAATTCTTCTAAGACGGGGCGATTTAAAGGGGGCGGAGTCGCGCCAACTCTTGCACCAACTCCCGCTATTCATTTTACTGCCTTCTGAAAGAATGAAAGAATTAATAAGTGACATCTCATGGAGAAAAGGTTTTACACACGCCGCGCCAAGGGAATGAGACGGAAGCGAGGGAGGCGGCGAGGGAAGACCCTGGAGAGGCGGGAATCAGAAAGAGAAAGAGACAGGGGGCGGAAGAAGGTTCGCGGTGGCTCCTAAACTCCCCATCTTTCCTTAAGGTTGACGCGGAAGACTTCTTTGTGCTGCCTTTTGTCAGCCAGGCGAGAAAACGAAACATCTTGTCTTAGGTCGCGTGTAACACAATGCACCCGACAAATCCGGCATCTGGTCTGAAGAAATCTGGAATGGCAACATTCTGACGTTTATACTTGCGAGTTATTCTTTCTGCTTCTCGCCTTGGTTGTGTACTTTCTAGCTTAAGGATCGGTATACCTGACGGCAATAATAATAATAGATTATTGGGAATGACATCCAATAATCCGTTATATATGTTAAAATAGTTTCGAAGAAACTCAAGTTGCCGTATCTTATTGCATTATAATCTCTTGTGAAATCTTTACCCATTTATTCTTTTATATTTTTAATAGCTTCTTATATTTTTATATTTAATTTCTTATATTAACTTCTTTTTATAACTATTAATTATATATATACTTTAAATAAATTAATAATTTTTTATATTCTACATTTATTTTATTCAGGAAAGCAGTTTTGCTTATACAGTACAATTGAAATCAAGCATGTAAATTTGATAACAACGAATAAACATTTTTCACAAAGTTTACATGATTAAAATTACGTTATTATATCAAAGGACATAAAATTATCCATAGTAGTTTTTCTATTGAAAATTTAAAATACTGCTTCATTGTCGTCTCTTATGTTTGAGTAATTCGATTTTTTTAGAAAATTACAAGAAACATTGAAATAATTTATGAAATACACATTTTCTGTATTTGCGTTCATCATGCGCTAAATGCAGATTCATAGTGACATACGAAAGCACGGTTGCTGTTGTCACCCTCTTCGCAAAACTGCGGACATCGTCATGGGTGGTATAGCAATAATTACCATCGTGAGACATCAGCTCATCCGCCGATTGGCCGATCGAAGCGGTGGTAACGATGACGAAGGTATCTGCGTGCTCTCTGTGTCGTTCAAGTGCGAGAGAGATGAAGAGGGTGAGAGAGACTCTCTGTGAGGGGCAAAAGCAGGGAGAGAAGAGGAAGAGCGAGAAAGAAAGAACGTCGCGCATTCAGCGAGGAGTAAGAAAGAAACGTGTATTGCGTCTTCATTATAAATCCTGAGAATCACGCAAATTGATAACGGCATCCGAAGGCTGCCGTAAGGGTCCTCGCGAGACGCTAAAGAGGGCTCACCTCCACCCTAAGCGCAGCGGGGTATCTTCGACCACGAAATAAGAAGCGGCCACCACCTCCTCCCTGTTCTTTCTCCGCCCCCTTACCTTTCGCGATTGCTCGTATATTCTCCTTCATCCCTTTGAGAATTTTTGAGGCCATAAATTCGTTATTTCGATTAGCTCTCACAATCAGAGTCGACTTTGCAACTGCTTTCATGCGATACTGCAGATGGCGATTCATAGTTTTTTTTTTTTTCGAGTAATATTAGAATCTCTTATTGAAAAATAAGATTTTTTAGGCATTCCGATTGTTTGCCTGAGAACTGAAGTTTCTTAATATGTATATATAATTTCAGCATTAAATTAGATATGAACACTCTATGTGAATTATGTATTTTTAAGAAAACATAAAAAATTTCAATATATATAAATATGAATAAAGTGTAATTATTAATTTCATTAAAGAAAAATATTTCCAAATGTATTTATATATGATTTCTTGAGTATTTAATTTTTTAAGTGGTAATAATTAAAGTACACTATATGAATATTATCGTAATTATTTCATACAAATAAAAAATATATCTTAAAGTTTTTTTCTTAAATTATTTTTCTTACGTATATTTTAGGGTCTACGGGTAGAACTTGTGTTATTGCTGCCGAATTCTCTATCAGAACAAATCCAAGAGTATTCTTTAAATTTTAGTGACGACATTAATCTTAAACTCGCAGTTACAAATAAAGTTGAAACGTGTATACGTTTGGTACAACGATATCATACTTTCGACGCCGTAAGACGATTTACCGCGTGCGAAAGCCAATCAGAAGAGAACGCGAACCCACGTTCCCTTCCAGACACATTCGTCTGCCCTTCACCTACTTTTACGGATCCACCGACGCGTGCGAAGGTTCCGAAAAGTAATGAGTTCGTTATTCGGCGGGAGTCACGGTTATATTCCCTCTCTCGCTGGTTTCACAGACGGTTCCTCCCTTGTCCATGGTCCTCACGAGCCTGGACAGAAGGTGAGAGAGAGAGAGCCTGGAAGCTGCGCGGCTGGCCCTCGCTAGCTGACCGGTGGAAGATTCATAAATTATTTCAGGAAAAAAGGAGGAAAAGTATTTCCAATTACAGTTTTTTGTGAAGGGTTGCCGCGGGCCACGCGCGGCAGGGGGTCCGCTTAATGGCGACCCGCGCTCACCGCTCCACCTCCTCCGCTTCTTCTTCTTCTCCTGCTTCGTCTACTCCTTCATCCACCTCCTCTTCCACCTCCGCCTCTCGCCTTTCTCTCTTTCGCTCGCTCGCTCTCCCGATTCTTCGGTATCCTTCGACGCCGCCAACGCGGTATTCTCTACTCGTATCTTCTTTTTTATGACGTATACACCCACCATACGTTCCACTATACACTGGCTCACCTCTCTTACCTCGCTACGGACTGACGGATACCGGTGACACGAAAAATATCGATCATCCTCGAATGTTCTCGGTTACGACTCGATGAGAGATCCATGAAGTTGCTTGTTACCCGATACGTGGTGAACGGTAGTTTGAAATCGTTACGACTTAACTATACGCACGTTTGTTAGCCATTTAACACCGAGTTTTTTACGAAAATGTATTGGAAAGTAATTAATCGGAATGAGAAGAATAGTGTACAATTAAATTAGCTAAATGTAAACCTTATATCTCAATTAATTGCCAGTTCATTCATATTTATATATATATATATATATATACCCGACATATTATATTTATTATAACATAATTATGAGAGAGATGGTATTATTAAATAAAACCATTTTTTAATTATATGTTTAAATGAATCCTTAGATTTCAAAATTAATTGCAATTTTTACATGACGATAGATATGACCATTATCTTATAATTAAATAATAAATATTTTTAAACTCTTTTTTAATATATAACATTACAATCTGATTATCTATGATATTTTAGAATTTGTATCGTATAATATAATATAAAGACTAGGAATAAATTCTTACTCAAAGTAACAACTATTGTAAGTAGTAAGTGAAAATTCTTATCAGCATTTCTCAAAACTTGCCAACTCATCATTACGAATCTCTAGCACTAGTTTGGCCCCCAAGGATGGCGCGACATTTTGGGATGGCTCCCAGTGCGAGGAGGAGGCCCCGGCGTATGCGGGTGTCCGGTACATATTTTTGGGAGAACACCACGCGGTCGCCGGTCATGTATCGCCATGGGCAACGATATTCATAACTAATAGATCGGCGGTCCGCGGGTGACAGAGCAATACGTCCTGTGTTTCGATGTTCCCGGCTTGGCGACCAAGCGAGCGGACTCGCGATCGCGCGAGCAGGCGGGCGAGCACTCGTTCCTCCGTTCCTCGTTGGATCCGTCGCTCGGTTAGGTCCGCTTACACGGTCCGGGCATTCCGGGAAGCTCGTTTGTCCTGAACGACCATAAACCAGGCGCGGGTTCGTTCTTCCTAACTTGACCACCTTCCTTCCACGTTTCCTGGTTCCTCGCCTCGAGATGAGGCTCGCGTGTTACGGTACCGCGTTGGCGACCCCAAACATTTGTGAACATCTTCGAACGAGACCAAAAAATGCCGGGCTGCAGTAGAATACACGAGTGATTTAGTATAGACACTTCAAAAGTTCTAATATCTCAAATAAATAAGGAAAATATTTGCACGTAAACATATAAATTTGGGAAATCCAAGATTAAGGCTTAAATACGGCATCAGCTTAACTCTGTTTTTGGCTAGAACTGATGTGTCTAAATCAAAATATTAATAATCAGGTGACTCTTGCAAATAAGCAATTATGTACTTCCGATATATATATATATATATATATTTATATATTAATTGATCAAGAGATAAATCGAGAATCTTGAAATCAGTGAAATCTGAATTACGCTAATAAACGAACGTTCGTCTATTGTGCAAGAGGAGCTTTACATAGGAATGCAGCGCGACACTCGCGACGAGGTCCATGTGTTACGACTGACATTTGACCCCGCAGGAGGGCGCGGCTCTGGATGTTACCGGGCTGGTGGTACAAGTCTAAAATAAGACGGAGGAGGAGACGCAGAACTTCTTCGACAATACGTCCCGGTCATACGATAATAATGATCAATTATTGATCTGTCATTCAACGGCTGCGCCCGTGGAATGCACGACGAATCGAGTTTTCTTTTCGATTTCTTTCTCTCTTCGCTTTCGATCGTAGTTCTTATACACATACAGCATAAATAAGTTGAATTATATTTGTGACCTTTCGCATCTAGCCGGTTTCTTGTATTGATCGGCAAGAACTATTGTCACTAAAAATAAAGTTTCTAATAAAACGACACGTACATCTAATTTGAGAAGCGTAATTATAAGTATATAAAATAAAAATAATAACGTTTGTTGATTGTTAAAAGATGAATGATGTTTTTGTCATCGTTCGATGTCTTCGTGTTTGTTAGAGATCACAGTTGACAAAAAATGCGATGAGAAACCGCAAATTTGATGCGAATTTTTTGTAAGGATGATAACATTCGCTAGTACGATCTTAAGTGCAAAGAACTCTCCGAGATCTTTCTCACAGCAATAAACCGACGAGTAACTACAGACGACTGTAAAAAACCTCAAATTAATAATAATAACGGCACGTTACGTAATAAAAAGGCGCTGCTAACTGGAGCTTCCCGGAGGCTGAGTAAGTCCGTCCAAGAAAACAGGGATTTCAAAGGGTCGACTTTAACTCGCCAGTTTGAGAATAATTGCACGAATTTTTCAGCGTTCAAAATCCACTTACCGTTTCATGATTGTGTTACAAAAAATATAATTTATTGTGAATTATTTATATATTTTTTACAAAACATTTTTAGAATTGAATTATCAAGAGTTGTACATTGACAGATACATTAACAATTAGATTGCTACTCAACTTTTTTTACAGAACGTAGGAAAATTTAACGTTTTATTTTAATATCGATTTAATCAAAACAATAGGCTGTAAAAGATAAATCCTAAATTGGATAATTACTTTCCCACGATGTTCCTCTCATTGTTATTTTAAAATGAAATATCTTCTTTACAGCTTTATTCTCCCATAGTTCGTGCAACATAAACCGAGTTCAGAAGGCAAAATCGTGCGGTCATTTTCGGCCACCTCCTCAACAGCTCGAACCGGCGACTGGCCGCAAGGCAAATGGAGGGAAGAATTATAACTATAAAAGCGGGATGAAGAGGCTACAGTGAATCGAGAGAAAGGAAGAGGGATGGCGAGACGCCCCCCGTCGCGACGCCGTCGCCTAATCATTCTTTAAACGTGCATAAACAAGTCTCCTCGCTAGCAGTCAAGGGGATAGTATATGACTAATGTCATTCCTGAGTCGACCAAATTCCCCCTTCCTCCTTTCTCATCTCTTGCCTCCTCCTTTTCCATTCCTCCCTATTTCTCTTGACGCGCGGCGTTGACCAAAAACCAGAAATCGAAAGCGAGGGAGGCAACGAGTGAGAAATCTCAGACATATACAAGAGGCAGGATGTGTCCTGGCCGAGAGATAGGGAGTTGATACGAAGAAGAAGGGTTAAGAGAGGGAGAGAGAAGGAGAGAGACAGAGAGACGCGGTACAGGCGCAGCAGCCTAAATCTAAAATGCAAATACACTCAACAAATCACTATCGGCGACAGGCATCCTTACTTTTAAAAAAGAGGAAGGAGAAGCCGGTGTACGGACCCCCCGTCAGGGGTTTCGGGGGTAACCTCCAGCTCTCCTGAAGGCGAGTTTACACCGTATGCGGTCAACGCCTGTTGATGCATCTTTCGGCTGCTGCCTTGCAGGCACGACACCCGTATCTTCCTTCTGTCGTTTGTAAAGATTGCGATTAACGCCCGAGGGTAGCATGGACAACCCGTTTCTCTGCTGGATTGGAAAATGTTGCCATGATCGATGCTACATCAAAGCGACATCATTTTTCGAAAAGATCGTCACAATAAGTTACATTTATTGTCAACTATTGCCAGAATAATAATATCGAAGATGTTAATGTAATCAAAATCATTAAAGTAACTTTATTATAAAAAAAAAGGTTCAATTATCAATACTACAATTTGCTATAATACTGACAGATATGTCAAAAATTATAGGTCAATTATTATATAAATTGTTGTAAAAAATAATTATGCCTTTGATTTTGATTAATCGTGAGCAATCTCATGTAAATTGATTTATCAAGACACAATTACATAAATAACACTAAAAGACATTACATCAAAATTTGCGAAAATTTATATGTACTTATTATACGCGCAAAAGCTTATTATTATAATATCATTTTTATTCAAACGTAATACTATGAAACTGATGAATCTCTTTCAGGAAAATCTTTTTACGATAGAAATTAATCGTGACACTCACATGGTAATGGGATCGCGTGTCGTACAAACGTTGTAAAGAGAGCAGTCCGAATGTGTAAACGGTGCTTTAAAACATGCGTTGTGGTGAGGTCCTGACTAATGGAATCACGCTTTGCCTCCTGGTGATACGTTCCCTCGAAGGACCCCTTCCTCGGACTGGTGTCTCTGTCTCTTTTTCATCGAAGACATGGAAGAGGCCCAGGGAATAAGCCTTTTCTAGCCACCTTCTCATCTTCGAGAAAAGGGTCCCTTCGTCGAGGTGGAATTATATGTTATTTATGCTCGAGAAACGAGACGGACTTTCTGAGCTCACAAGGCGGCAGTGCTGAAAGTATCACATTTATTTCGTCGGCCAGTGAGAAGGCACGAGGTAGAATAATATAGCGGGTGCACGACAGGGAGCACACTCTTCGGAAAAGAGCGGGAGTCACACCGCCGAGTCGGCGAGCGTGTAGTGAGTAAATCATTTTTCACTTCATTTTTAATTTCCGAAATCATCTGTTCCCCCTGAATAACTCTCGCTGTATAGTTAGACATGCACATTTTTTATAAAAACATATTAATCTTCAAAACCGAAAACTGCTGTATTTATTACGATTGTAGATACATAAGAGAAGAAAATATACATCAATATGAAATGTTAATGAAATACCTAATTTGTAACTAGATCAGTTGATTAAAGTACGTAATTTATCTTGCAAACAATATCATTCTTTTCTCCTGTTATGAGGAGACAAATATAAAAAAAATAGAATTATTTCAATATCAATTATGTTTTCTAACCATCAACTACAGCTATGAAAACTACATCTAAGTTTTAAAACGTTTCGTTTGAAGTATAGAATATAAGTAAATCTCCGTCTTATGCCTATCGATAAATAAAAGTTCTCATAATCTTTTTCTTACAATTGAAAACCTTACCTCATAAGATTAATCGATACAGATTGTACAACTATCTAAAATTTTCCGCTTGGGATCCAAATGATCCGTTGCTACAATCGAGGGTTAATAAATAAAAATTATTTTAAAATATCATGAAAAAAATATATAAATAATAGTGATTATTATTTAACATTATTTTTCTATTAATATATAACTTTTTATATAAGTATTGATATTATCTGCAATAGAAAAATAATTCTCGCACCATTCTTACTTGTGTTAGCCTGCCGGCAAACTGATCCGCGTGCGAAATAAATATCTAACAATCGCTCATAAGCCTGTCAAGAAGTAAGGCTTCAATTAAATAAATGAGCGGTCATATATCACGAAATCAATCTATTCAATCATCGCTTCCTCGATATCTTCTCGTTAATTATATAGCCTGATTTCCGGCGCAAGATTCGTGAGTCTAACGTCTAACGTGGAAAGAAGTAAAATTCGCGTAGCGTAGGTGACACATTTATCTTATTGAGTGGCGAGTTTCTTCTTTTTTTTTTCTGCTTCAAGAAAGGCACGACGTGCTCATTAGTCAAAAGCATAGCTAACGATCTGCGCCTGTGAACACGATAAATTCGTGGGCTCGTTTGGCCAACGAATCCGCTAATTTCGCGTCGTGAGACGTGTAATGCGTGTATATCGGAGGAACGGGAATTTACATTCACAAATTGCAGAAAGTTGGTTGAGAGCTGGGCGACCTCGCGAGCGGTCCCAGGATACCAGGCGATCGAATTATCCCGGGGATTGTTTAACGTAATTGGACAAATCAATCTCGCGATCCTGGACGGGGGGTCCACGGACGTCCGTGCACTCTGTTCTCTCTTCATCGTCCCGAACCTCTCGTTCATTCCACGTCTTTGTGTCCTGGCTGTCTCGCGATACCGCGGCACCAACGAGCGTATAATCGGTTAGAGGAAGAAAGAATCGAACGACCAAAGGAGAGAAAAGAGCAACGTGAAAAGAGACTAAAAAGAAAAAGGAAGAAAAAAGATGCAGCAAAGATTTAGGCGAGACTTCATAGGTGACGATGTGTAGAAGTAAAAACGTTGTTCCTTCTCTTTGTCTGGATTTATCATCATACTCTAAGATGACACTTATAAAAATAATATGAGAGAGAGAGAGAGAGAGGCAATTCATTATATAAAACATTCCGTGACAAGTTTAACAATAAAGTAGAAATACGTTTCAATGTTAATAAGAAAAAGTAACTTTATTATTGAAATTCCTGTATAACGTGTATCTTAACAAGTAAAATAGATCAAGGTGAAAAACTAAGAACTTTTACTAACTAAAAAAAAATAGGCAAGGATTTATTGTTAGATATTGTCTATTTGTCACTTGATGAGTCTTCTTCATCATGTGTTGGATTATATTAGTTCTCTATTATTCAGCGATTTTGATATATTAAGCAATATTACAACAGTTTACTTAATGGCATTTTTTAATTCACGATACGTTAAATAACGAGTAAAATTTGTTAAGATACATTATTAGGTGTATGTGCTTCAGTGCTCAGCATAAGTCTTTCATCAGATATTAGACCATTAACACGATATTCAGAAATAAACAGTAAAGTTCTAAATTGTACTTTATTGTTTTTATTATTATTTAAAAATAATTTTAATGACGATATCACTTAAAATGTGAGTGAACACAATATAAAAATAATTTTCACAATTTTGAAAATATTACTTCGCTCCTTACGCGCTTTTTAATTATTTTTAAATTTTCTCGCATCTTTTTACCGTTCCAGTTGAAAAATCCTGATGCTCTAAATACGTAATTATATAAACGCGGGTAATTGTATTGACGCAAACAAAATTATATAAATGTTATGCAGATACTTTCAAGTATTGTATGTATATTTTAAAGAAATTAAAACGGGAGAGAAGACGCTAGATGTGGGGAAAGGGATAATCATTGCAATCACGTGGTCAAACGAAACGATGCGTGGTTTCCTTTATCACGTCGAGGCGAAGGGGGACTGGTTGTATCACGCCGTGAACGCGCCGTGAACGCGCATGTAGTCAAAGAGAAACAAACGGGGCGAGAACTCGTATCCAAGGGGGATAGGAGGCGGAAAACAAGGAGAGAAACAAGTGCCCGTACGCAACCGCGGAGGTGAAGATGCGTGAAAGTGGAGGTGCTTAGTAGCGATCTAATTATCTACGCGGCGGGATGTCGCGGCCTCCCTCTGCGCTTCACCGCATTGAGGAAACAAGAGCAAATTGAATAGCAGTGGATGGTGCTTGCTAACCGAAGAGAACCTCTAAGACGGTACATTTGAAACTGCTTTCTTCATTGTTACGTCATTCAAGTATGAGATATCTGAAAAAAAAAGATACAAACAACCAATTGCTATTTCGTGATTTTCCCAGAAAATATTAATTATAATATTAATTTACATCAAGAGAGCTTAATAAAATGAATTTAAAACGTTTTATTTCAAATTACGAATGTAATAATATTGAATATTAAGTGAGAAATAGATTGAGAAGCATTTAAACACGAATAAGAGAAAATACTGCCATTTTCGGTCAAAGCGGATCTTGGTGCAACTTATATATTGTTAGTAATATTTTTATTCATATGTAAATATACAAATACAATTGTAATAATATTGCTTTAAAAAAGAGTTAAAAGTAATTTCAAGAAGAGATAACATTATTATTAAATACACGCTCTCAATTTCGTAAGTTTTGTTCTTTCAAAGTACAATACTTTCTATAATGCTTGCGTACACGTGCCGCGCTCGTGTCATCGTTAAGTGTGTTAAGCATGTTAGAATCGACCGGAGGACAGTGATTCGGACCCTTTCTTTTCGATTCAGCGCAGGTCGCCGATCGCAAGGAATTTCTCATGTCACGCCGCGTTACTTTATTTATCGATGTTGAACGCCACTCATAACCTTTTGCCTCCTGGAGTTAAAGAGCACAGACGAGAAAATTTCCTGACATATAAAATCGATTGATGATTTCTAAGTATTGTCGAATTATTCGCAATAATACGCTTGACTGCGGATGTAATAACTACATACACTATTCTTCTCTAACAATGCATAAATAATCATTAAATATAAAGGCATTTTTTTTATAATAAGAAATAAAGGCCAATTATAAAACAAAATTTCTTCAGATAAGTTTTCAACCTCTGTAAAGACGGAATAACTTTTGATTTTACAAATATAAGAATAATTTCGTAATAATAAATACCTTTAGTAAAAAGAACGGCTCATATTTGTAATGTAATATCAAAACAATAAACAAAAACGAGCAAAATTAAAGTACATTTAAAAATAATCTACACCTTAATTTTACTCATTTCTTAGCCTTATTATTTTTATAATAAATATGCCCATAAAGCTCTTGGCAACTAAGTGAAAAGACAATTATAAGGAAATTACAATGTCAAGTATCAACATTTCGAACATAAAATTTCATAGCTATAATGAGACAAAGCATGAAATATTCGTCGTTTTACACAATATATTATACTTGCGTGTGAAAATTTCATTTGACACTCATCGTTTCGAAGGCACGTACAATCTCGAATGCGTTGACATTACTACGTTGTGACTCGCGCATGTTAATACGTTGTGACACGGGGAAACACAATGAAACGACGTAAGATATGAGCGCAGATCGTTGTTTCGCTTCGTCTGACATAGAACTTCGTTCGGAAAGCAGCGTGTTACATGTCAGCATGTCCAAATAAAGTGCCGCGTATATCGCGGGCGCGTATTATGTTCTAGCCGGGCAATTAACTCGCTACTTGATTAACTGGGTAGAGCCTGTCAACTTTCGCGGAGGAGGACTTCACCGAGAAGAGAGAAGAGCGAGAAGAGACGTGAAGACGCGGCGGTGGGAGGGGGGGGCAAAAGGGGAAGAGAAAGGGAGGGGACGGGAGGAAAGTCGGACTCGCGAGGGCATCGAAGTTACGAAAGGGGAGTAAAAGACGAACGCGCGCGGAGAGGGGGAAAGGGGAGAAAGGAGTGCGGAGGCCCTCCTCGACGTAGAGACGCCAAGGAGGAAAAAAGAGAAGGGGGGGGAGAAGAGCGGAGAGAGAAGGAGAGAAGGAACCGCGTCCACGGTGACGGTCAGCGAGCGCGAGGTGACCTCTGACCCTTTCGTGCGTCCTCGTCTGCGTCCGGCATCGTTCGGTCGGGGCCTCTCCGTCTCACCGGCGGGACTCAAACGACTCCGTGGGGCCCTCCGTGAGGGCCCAGCGTGGGCGAAGCTTACGCGCGGGGGAGTAAGAGGCGGCCAGGGAGAGCGGGAGGAGAGAATAAGGCGAGGAAGAGGGGCTGTACGGGGAGAGGGGTGACGAGTTGGCCCGCGGGCGTCCCGGGACCGTGAGAACACCACCTATAATATTATTTAGTCTGCCCGATGCCTCGGTTCGCCTCTCTTCTCTCTTGGCTGCGCTCCTTTCTCTCTCTTTCTTTTTCTCTCTCTCTCTCTCTCTCTCTCACTCATTTCCTCTCTTTCCTCTCGCCTTTCTTTACCGCACCCTTTTCCACTTCAATCGTCTCTCTTTCGCCTTTCCTTGAGAGACCTCCTCTCCTTCTATATCATACTCCATAGTACTCTCCCTCCCCTTTTCTCTCTCTCTCTCATCCTTTCTCTCTTTCTCTCTTCTTCTTGCCAGGTTACTCGCCCTTTTTTTGTCTCATGTACGCGCACGAGAGCGCGCGTACGGAATGTCTCTCTTTCTCCCTCGCTTTCGGTGCGCTCCGACACTGAAGAGGCAGCTAACTATAGGCGCTATACACGGCTTACTCGCGCGCATTAATTGTCGTCGTAAATTGTTGCGGCTTTGCCGAGAGTCCGAGTTGAGTCGAGTCGGTACGAACCCGCGGCACACGGGCGCGGTACCGCGGGAGAGATGCTTCTTTTTTTTCGGCGCGGCATCACTATTCACTCAGTTTTACCTCATTTTCACACGACGTCTATTGAGATATTAAAAACTCAAGTCGACTATATACGTATATAGACCGTCCGCCCTTAGTGAGTTCAAAATCTTCGACATGCATGAAGCAGTCTATCAGGTTTCCTTCATAAACATTTAATAACATTCTTGAAATTCATAAACGCTATTCTTATATATAAAAGACGCGTTATTAAACTGATATTAATCTGATATTTAATATTTATAAATATTAAGTCAACATAAAAGTAAATTAATTATATATAAATCAGTTTTTATGTAAAACATATAAATTGATCATAATTTTCAATTGATCACAAGAAAATTATTTTCCGAGAAAATACATTACCTTCGAAAATCGTTACATTGTTTTACATATATAATCTTATTACAATCAACACAATTGGCTTAGAACATGATCGTTTTTGCTTAGAAATGAAAAAACGATTAGTTTTATTTATAGCTTCCAATTTTATTTGGAATATATAAATTAATAATATTAAAACATATATTTGAAGGATTACAAGAGGTATAATATACAAATATATAGTTTTCAAAATCATGATGTCTACAAGCGTTATATATATGACAAAAGTTGTAAATTTAGTATCCGAATTGGATGTATTGTATCAATGACCATTTATTACACGAGTTATTTTTTAATATATATTCTTTAGTCTCTCTTATAAACATGCAATTTTATTTCTAATTCATGGAAAACAATTTTGCTGAAGAATCTATATGCAGATCCGAAAATATCTTGTTTGACTATTAAAATGATTATGTAATTCGCTCAAACTGATTGTTAAAATTTTTTGCAGCATTCATCAAAGCTTAAGCATTATTCTCCATAATTATTTTGATGACCAACAGAATTTTTTTCAGTTCTGTATTCAGCTAAATTTTTAGATACTTTAGCATAACCGTTTTTTTGTGTAGCACAAATGAAAATTTGCTGCATATTTGTCCTTTTGATGCAAAGAGAGACGCGCGTTTCGCGAAGGGAACACACGCGGGTTAAACAGCTGTTGACCCGCGAAAGCGATCGCGATCGCGATTCACGTTTCCGGATACCCCTCGCACACGCGCGCGCGTGCGTCCCCGAATGTATGCTCGCCGTTGCGGCACGCAAATCGCAGCGACCCACGTTAAAATCATGCGGCCGGTCTCGTATCGTCGAAACCGGCGGGCCGGCGATCGCGCGGACCAGCTGTGGCACGGCACTCTCTCCTGAATCCGGGGCCCGTTCCCCGCGGACAGGCCCATTTTGACTCGGATACCTGCCACCAGGTGGCTCCACCAGCAGTACCCAGCAGCGGCAGGTAGGAGCAGTCTTCGGAGCGCCTTCGCACCGTCAGCATCGTGTGTGTGTATCCTCTTTCCCGTTTTCGCGTTCGAGCATCGTACCTACAGGAACAATCGTTTCGGGAACTGACAATCAGTCGGCGAAAAATATGTAAACGCGTAGCCGAGTTCGGCAACGTCGTGCAAGGGTGAATCACACGAAGGACTTACCGGGATACCGGAGGAATACCAGCACGTATCCACGTTGCAATACTTATCTGGATCAGTTAGGACAAATTAGGAATTTCCGATCGCCTTGCCAATGATATCGGCGAAACACGGCAGGCGCGCGTTCCAGAGGCTAATCCGGGACGATTCGAACGACGGTGGAGGATGCAACAGCAGCAGCAGCAGCAGGAGGAGGAACATCAGGAACCGGAGCAGGAGCAACGGGCCCTCGTAATGGTGCCGTCCACTTCGTCCTCGTCGTCGACTTCATCGGTCACAGTTACGGCAGACTCACAGGAGACCGATGTCACCGGTCTCGTCACGGGCTCCGAATTACCTAATCTAGCGCTCCAGAGTGTCGCCCTGCGGCTTCAGGGTGCCCTCCTCTCGGCTTTGCAGCGAGCGGCGCTCCTGCCGCCGGGTCACGCCGCCGCCGCGGCTTTTAATCTACAGGCATTGGAGACGTACTTGACGCTTCATCGTCTTCATGCGAGCGGTGCGACTTCCGGCGTCGCGCAAACCGCGAGCGCCACCGCGACTGTCGTTGGTAATCAGAGGTGTTCGTCATTGAACGCGAATGTTGACGTGGCCCTGAGCCCGACAGCTGTCAAGAATGACCATCTGACGGCCGATGATCAGCTACTCCGATCGGCAATCAGCGAGGACGACGAGGCACGGCTGGACTTTGTGACCGACACCGACGAGGATCTGGCGCTTCTCGCGGAAGATGACGAGGTCCTGCTGTGCGAGACGTCCGAAACGAGCTCTTCTTCGGCGAACCACGAGCTGCTCCTGCGACGAATATCCGAAGGGAATCGCGCAAGCACGTCAGTGACGACGGTCTCACGATCCTTGACCGCCCCAACATCTTTCGCGTCATCGACTTCCTCGGGTTGCTCCTCGACCTCGTCCACCTCGTCTTCCTCCTCCTCGTTCGCGCAACACGCTTCGATCACGGTGGACTCGAGTGTACCAAGGACTTGCCGTACGTCCAGACCCAAGAAACAGTTTATTTGTAAGTTCTGCAGCCGGCAGTTCACCAAGAGCTACAATCTGTTGATCCACGAGAGGACACATACCGACGAGCGGCCGTATTCGTGCGACATATGTGGCAAAGCCTTCCGACGGCAGGATCATCTCAGAGATCACAGGTAACGTAAATAGGCTCTGTTCTGAGAGACGTTAATCTTCCGATTAGATCTTTCTTTGTGAAAACATGCGATCGCGCGCGCAGGTTTTTTTTACTGTTGAATGTCTGAAATAACTTGATTGATTAAATGGAGAAATGGAGTTAAAGTATTTGAATTAATTATTTAAATTGTAAGTTTTTCGTTTAAAATAATTTCAATGCTGATGAAACAGTAATAATATAATTGTAATTAATGAATAATAAAAAGCAAAATTATGAATGTTTTTTTCGAAATTGTATTTTAACTTATAAAATTTTTTTGTCGGATTTTTCATTATGTACATAGATATTTGCATCGTGTTTATGATTAAATGCACTTGTATTTATGAGTGAATGTAATTTGTGCTTTGAACAACAATTTTCAAGTTACGTTATTGTAACGTTTTCGATCGCACATGATTAAAATAATCATTTTAGTAGAATTTATTTATAACTTCCCCAGTGTGTATGCAAGAGAAATAGATATTGTAATAATATGTTACGTAAAAGAAAATTGAATTAAACGTTAAGCGCATAAAAGCTTTGATGACGAATGAGAGATAGGATTATTTACCAAATTTATTTCTTTCATGACGGAAGATTTAGAAACCGCGCGTATTTATCTCTTTATCGCGTCGCCATTAATTACGAGCGTCGTACGATTTACGAACGGACAAATTCATGGTACGCCTTTTTCACCTCGCGTAATTACAACGGTGATTGAATGACGTGTATATTATATTTAATGGTCAACTTGTCATGATACATTCATTCATTCATATCTTTACCGTTGAAATAATTGTAGTCCTTACTTGTAATAATAATGTTAATTAAGCTAATAATATATTACTCGATGAATATTTTATTATCTCCTTTCAATTTCTAGTATTAAACATATAAATATACGAGTATATTATCGCGCTTCTATAATTTTACAAATTATAGTTTTAAATATTCTGACTTTAAGAAACACAGATACACGTTAGAGTAGATAATTTGAAAAGAAATTTAAACGTAAGGATTTAAACCGGAAGGTTTCCTCCTATATTTCAGGTATATACACAGCAAGGAGAAACCGTTTAAATGCGCCGAATGCGGCAAAGGATTCTGCCAGAGCAGGACATTGGCTGTTCATAAAATTCTGCATATGGAGGAGTCGCCGCACAAATGTCCCGTCTGTGCCAGGAGTTTTAATCAGAGGAGCAATTTGAAGACTCATCTTCTCACACACACGGATATTAAGCCTTATCATTGCGCCTCCTGCGGCAAGGTTTTCCGTAGGAATTGTGATCTGAGGAGACACTCGTTGACCCACAATTTGGGAGTACCGTCGTCGCCACCACCATCGGGAATACCTGTTTCCGGTTCAAGTACCATTGTCCTTCAGGAAACGTCTTAATACATGGATATCGATTTTACTTTGGTCATCGGGACAAAATCTTGCCTGAGCTTTCTGCCAACAATACGGATCGACATCCATTTATTATAACGCCGCAGTGATCTTGACTTCGACGTGCGATCGATTCCGACGGTCGATTCGGTCGTATCCGAGCCACGGTCCATGGTCCAGTACGGTCAGGATTTCGATCTCTTGCGCGTATTCGAGCCTCTGACTCACATCGTATCTATCTGCCTGCACTATCTATCATCGTTAACGTTTAGAGCGTAATCATTGTTATGTACATCACGATAATGATATACGAATTCGTGTATATTTAGCTCTGTAATTCTATGTATGCGATACGCAGTAGATACCCTCTCTCTTGAATAACGTATAGTCGTCTCCATTTTTAAACGGTACCTACTGTACGTATCCATTGTGTTCTGTCGTCCACGTGTGTAAAATAAACATTTATTATTATTTTTTAACTCACAGTCGTCTGTACCCTCACTCAATCTCCCTCGCCTCTTGCGCAGCAAAATAATGGATAAATCGGATTTAATTGGAATTACTATTATAGAAAATTGTGTGTGTGTGTGAATTTCTAAGTAAAATATTATTCGAGGCTTTTGAATAGAAATTTTAATAGAAAAAATTTAGAAAGGATTAATTTGAGCGAAAAATATCGTCACATTTATTATTAATGCCATCGATTTTATTTATTTCCTTCAAAATTTTTTTATTTCTCAGAAAAACCAGTGTGCGGCACGCGTTTAATTTATCACACGCAAAACAGACCTCTTTGCTATATATAGTCGCGAAATATTTTAACTGTCTAAATCTTCATCTGTGCGACTCTTAGATATATCAGACGTTACGGTGTGTTCACTTAAACAGGTTTTTTCGAGCGAGTACGTCAGCCCGACCGAAAATTCCAATCCCCCTGGTATTAAACCAGGATTTTTGCCTCCTCCTTTTTTATCCGTTCCACATATCCAGGCTAGGTATAAGCTGATGACGGGCCGGAGAGAAGAAGAGACAAAAGGGCAGCGGTAAGCGGAGGAGAAGTTAAAGAGGAGGAGGTGGGGGAGGAGGAGGAGCAGGAGGACGAAACGCGTGTATTGTGTTACAAAGAACGGGGCCGCCAGGTGCGCAGGACATGACACCGCGATACGTCTAGAGTTACGTTTCTTTTCTCGAAGGTGCCGGGAAGAGGTGGAGGTGGAGGTGGGCCTCAACGACGCTATTTCGGATCCCGAAGGTATATCCAAAGACGGGCCTTCTCGCGTCGATAAGGAGAATCCTGTGCAACCGGTCGACTGCCGCTCATCGTCTCGAATGGAGCATACGGCGGCTACAGCTTGCCCGTGTATAAGCGCACGTAAACCCGGACTCCCGGGCGAGCTTTCATAAATTCTTACCGGCGGACGTTTTACCGCGAATTACGGCCCGTCGTTTTACCGCAAAACCCCGTGTTGGCAAAATCGTGTTTACGGCGTCAGGATATACATATGGGAGTTACGAAGACGAAGAGGAGAAGCGCGGGAGACGTCGCCAGGGGACGGCGAGTCCTGGACGCTGAAAGCGACCAGAATGACTTCTCGATGAGAGTCTTTGTGTCACGTTCGTTCGAAGTATCGCTTATTTGTCCTACACCGGAGACTTCTGCGTCGCGCCTGCGGAATTCTTGATAGTATAACCATCACGCTTAACTCTGTAGGCCTCTTTTAACTTGTGAGCGTCCAAAGGATATATTTCACTCCTTGAAAATGATAATAGAGATAAACAAGTCAATATTAGCGAAAATGTTTAACTCGAAGCAAAATGGAGAGAACTTTGGACGTGCAAGATTTTATTAGAATCCAAATGTTCTCAAAGAATAAATTTCGTAATACTGACGTTACGTTCAAATAAATTATATATTTTCATATGTTTTCAAAAATCTGCATGTGATTTTATAAAATTCAAGTTACATTATCGAAAATTACTCTTTTGCTTCAGGCCAATTATTACGCATCCATAAACGATTAACAGAAATTATTTCAAAAGCGTTCGCATAATAATTTGCTCACAGATGATATATCATCATACCTTCTTTCATTATCCAAGAAAAATATCGCGCCGAAGAAGATTACAGAATTTAACGGTTATACGATACGATATAGAGTGGCTACGTGGGCGAGTGTATGATCACCTTACAGATACGAACTGTCAGCGTAGACGGCACACATTTCTAATTAAAACGATCGTATCATAATGAGTGTGGAAGCAATCGTTGGACTTTCTCGGCCAATTATGTATTATATCAACAAGTTGACGTGCAAAATTAGAAGGAGGGGGGGTGTTTGTAAAGTGGATGTAGCACTTACGATTCGGAATGGAGAAAAGGGTATCTTCAAGCGATGGTGGAAGCGAGGAAAGACCCGAGTAAGGAGGGGAACCGAGGGGACATAGAAGGACCACACGCACGCGCCGCCCACAGATACGCTATCACTTGGCTACAACCGACGTGATCTGCATGCGCGTGTCCCCTCTTCGTCACGGAGAGCGGAAAAAAAAAGAAAGAGCCAAGGGGAAAAGGAAAGGAAAGGAGTAGGTATTCTCCCATCCATTCCCACTTATACGCTTCATCCCTCGGTCCTACCTACCTTCGCTGATTTAAGGAGTCGACGAAGCGTCGATAACGCGATCGTGCTCATGGTATTTCTTTTTCTTTCCCCTCACACGTTGCCCCGTTGCTTTCCATCTTGCGGATAAATTTGATCGTGGAGATTAGGTCTCGCAATGTTACGCGCTGCTGGCAATTTGTACGTCGTGATTGATCCGCCGTTTACCGTGCCGGTTTGTATGTCCCGACCGAAAAAGTATCACAGCTTGCGATTTCTGATTCTTGATCTGTTCTTTTCAGTTGAACTTCTTACACTGTTCATCTCTGAAAAGAACAGATCTTTTATATAACTGTAGGATGCTAAATCATTTATTGTATTTCTTTTACTTGCAAGTTTTCTTATAAATTGATTAATTATTTCTTATAAATGATTAATTATTTGATCGTTTTTACGATTCACTTTTAAACCTTTTCAGTATTGAATTAAAAAATAAATTTTTGTTAAATAAACGATTAAATTATCGCAACGTTCTCTATCGTTCGTTCTCCGACTGTGCGATTAAGTCTACAAATGCCATAACGATATTATAAGATTACTGAGATAAAATAAGAAGAAATTTAGGTATTATAACACAATAACATGAGAATATTTTCCACGGCAACAAAAAGCGATTCTCCCGCCGTCGATGTTGGTTTCGATGATTTTTCCGAAAAACGATCCAGCAGTAAAACGATTACATTATTACGACCGCGTAGTACCAGTTATATCGGTTTCATCCGCGATTATCGTAAAAAGAACCGCCGATCCTCAGCCGTGGTTATTAATCCCGGGTATTTCGCGTTGCACAATGTGATATTCTCGTCTTTCTCCCGCGAACATTTTCAGGCGTTCGCACAGCCGAAACGGAGCTCGCGCTACTCGTTGCGTAACTCAATCCCGGCGTATTTACTACTTATGCAAATTGAAATTGAGCGTCCCGCGTAAATCGTAAATTTATTTCCGCCCCTTCTCACGCTTGGCGAGAGATATCGTCATCATCAACCCGCGCCGTGCCGCGCCGCGCGCCATGCCGTGATGCCGCGCGATTGCATGCATCGAAAGAGGATCGCGCCGAACGCCGCGAGATCCGCCGGGCACGAAAGCGAGCTGAGGGAGCGGAATGATCGCGCCGGCTGGCACGTGCGCCGGTATGCGTGCGCTTTTTGCGCAAGAAGAGCTCGTACGCACTGGGGGTATAACATCTCCATACGCGGGAGAGAACGAAGTTGTACTTACCGATATACGATCGGCGGATGGTCGCGCGAAAGGCGGGGGCCACCCGCGATACTGTAGGCATGTATCGCTTAACAGCCGCGCCACGAGCATTTATAACGTGCAGCAATGAACACACCGACTCGCGCGCGGCCTCCGCTGCGTTGTGTCGCGACGGTTATCGCTCTTGGTTCTCAACGTGACTAGAATTTCTCGTTCCTTTCTTGCATTATTGGAGCAACCTACTTAAATTAGACTCAAAATCGACGAGATGATTAGTATAAAATGTAAATTATTTTGCGATCTACAGTGTAAATTCTACATTCAGAGAAAAAGAGATACATATAGTGGTGACTATGTAAGTGACAATTATACAAATTTTATGTTATTTAGAATTAATGTACATAGTTGAATAAACTATTTATTCTACTAATTATTGCAATAATAAAATAGTATTTTTATTTGACTATGTACATTATATCTGCATAATATGTAACTTGTATAGTTGTCACCTATATAATTGTTATCATTACGTTTTTCTCTGAATGTAAATAATATCAAATGTAATTTGTTATAGATGTGAATATATGTATAAGTGAAAGTAGTATTAGATTGTATAATAGTATGAATAAAAAATAATTAGCTTAATTATGTGTCAATTATAAAATGCAACGTAGCACAGACTAATTTAATTATGACAAGTCTTTAATCTTTAATAAAAGCAAATAGGTAGTTTGGGCTCGATTGCACCAACGTTACTTTAAGTAAAGTTTAAAACTCTCTCTCTCTCTCTCAGTTTTAAAAAGGAGAAAGAGAATTTTAAGCCTTGCTTAAAGTCAAAGTAACGTTGGTTCAACCGGACTTTAAAGACACGCAAGTTGGTAGAGGGAGTGCTTCACAGTACTTCCCCCCCAAAAAAATTATGTATAGTTATATCTTTTACTATATTTTAATGTTATTTTAATGTTACAGTTAAATTTACATAGCCTTATAAAAAAAAGAAGAATGTAAAAATAATAAATTTAAGACTTCTGGACAACTGGGCAATACTTTTTCAGAATCCTATGTATAGTTTTAAGCGAAAATTATATCTGAGGCAGCTGTGGTCAACCCTACCTATCCACTTAAAGGTTAAATATCGTAACATTATCTGAGTAATCATGAATGAAGCTTATGACTGTACATGACTTTCAATAGCAACGTCATAATTACTGCTTTTAGAAAAATCTCTTCTCTTCCTCTGATTGTAAAACAAATCAACGTACGGGAAACAAATACGTAAATCGCGATATATGACCGTCGGCTGCGTGTGACACTTTGACTGGTCAAAAAACACGGCTCATTTGCGCGGTCGGGCCCGCGCCGTGCATGATTGGCGGAACGCTGATGCGCGATGAGCCGTGCGTGCGCGCTCGCACGCGTGTACGGCCACTGCGGCCGCGTGCGTGCACGCGATCGATGGTGCGTGTGCGTGCACTACGAAATACGGACGGGCGGACAGGATGACGGACGGCGGGACGCCCGAGGCAACCGAGAGTGGTGACTCGCGCGACACAAGCTCACACTCGCCCACGCATTTCAGGCTCGAGCTCAACCTTCTCTCTTTCTCTTTCTCTTTCTCTTTTCTCTTCTTCTTACATCGACCGGGTTCCTTCTCATCTCCTCTTCTACCCTTGTCCTTCGTCCCTGCTGATGTACCGTGCACATTCGCACGCACGATGGACTCGCATGCCTGGATACTTTTCTTTCTACGATTGATCTTCAGCACATCTATTCCTTTTATGTACATCTTGAACCGTTTAGACATTAGAGTGGGATGTTATAAAAATTGTACACTTTTTGTATATGGCTAAAAGAGAGAGAAAAGAGAGTGGCAATTATAGTGCAATGCAGTGATATGAAGAAGTGCTATTATGAAATACGAATTATGAAATAACAGTTGCGTTAAATTATAAAGCGGCTTTTCTTTACTTTTGTATTTGAAAATTGTTATCTTCTAATATTCTAAATAATTTTCTCTTTATTAAATTGAAATAAGCGGAATACAAAATGTATAAATGCAAACATCTTCACTTTATTGTTAGATAAGTTTCAGTATATGAAAAGAACGGTTTTGTTGAAGTGTTTAAAAATGTAACTAAATACAGATCTAAAAGTAATTTTGTTGACTCATCAAAATAATTAGGTAAGACATTCAAACTAGTTGCTAGAATGTCAATATTTCTTTGCAGTATTACTCGCCACGCTTGAGATTCCTATGTAATTGCTTTGATAGCTTAATAAAATTATTTTTAGAACTGTATGTGTATCTAATTAAATTTTTCAGTAAAATAATTCTTTGTGCCTAAAATCTGAAATTTTTGTCTGAATATTTTATCGTAAATTTTAATTTAATATTAGTTACATTCAATCCGAGCTTTTCCTGTCCCTTCTTCACTATTACACGAAACAATCGGTTCGTATAGAATTTAAATAGTAATCGATTATTATATTTCAACATCTAATACAAATTGATGAGAACACTTTATTAAAATTGCTACATCATGTCCTTTTCAAAATTCTTGTCCTCGATCAGACTATCGCTCGAAACTTTATTCTTGCGGCTGGCCGCAAGGATGGCACGCGCAACCGTCAAGAGGTTCGTCTAGATGCATTCAGAAATTACGTCCAAAGCATGGCAGATCATGGTTGCTCGTATATGCGATCTCTCGCAATACGTTACAACTTGCGGTTGCTCTCGACTTCTCTCGGCCTTTGTTTGTCGCCTTTTGCCAAGATCCGCGTAGACCATGACGAAGCGAGACCGAATCGCTAGTTGTGGATTTAAAAGTACTTTGTAGGTACTTTGAAGTTAGGAAGATCATAAAATGAAAATGCTGAAGATACGTAAAGCTAATGTTTACCGCAGGATAAAAGGGATTGTAACAGGATTGGAATGTAATCTTTTCTGGTTTGGAACCTTTTTACGGATTAACAGGCGTTAAAATCTTTGTACCTTTTCAAGTTTTCGCACGAAAGATAAGATATACGGATCGTCGTATCACTTTTATACAAATAAATCTATCGTTATATCCCTTGGCATATATTATACAATACCGAGAGAGAGAGAGACAGACAGAAAGAGAGAATAATATATAGAGATCATTTTTTTTACATAAAAAGTAAAAATTTAATCCCTCTTAATAATTTTAATTCAAATTTTATAAATTACAAGTTTTTTTTACATATAAATGTTATAAATTTTATTTATATAATTGTTATAAATTGATGTTGCATATTTACTAGTATATTGTAATTTATTTAGCGTAATATGTAACTGATTTTTTAATATATAAAAAATATATACATTTTAAATATTTATATTATGGATAACAATATAATTTTTTAAATTCTTTTTTTGAATAAATTCCTTCTTTTTACTAATATTTTAAGTATCTTAATCGATCCACTAAACGTATTAAAAGAAATACGAAATTTAAAGTCATCAAATTTTTTTCAATTTCTAAGCACATATTATATATATATTATATTTTTTTTAAGATAACAAAGAAACGAGCTCTTACTCTTATACATTCTCCTGCTAATCTAGAGATATTAATTTGCAAGAGAGTTTTATTCTCGACCTCATCCGCACGCCATTAAGCTAGAACGTGGCGTTTGATTCATCTTTGAGTGAAACATTGTTAAACATAAGCCAAAGCGGCTAAGAGCATGTTCGTGGTGGTCGAAGTGGAAGATGGTTTCCTCGTCGGAAAGCCCTCGCGGCGTTTAAATCTCGAGAGTTTATGCGATCCTGCCGGTTCCCTCGATCGTTTTACGCGCGCGTCTACGTACCCGTACGACGATCTATCTACCTATACCCGAGTACTACTCGAGACGTATCTTTCGCCTCCCAAGAAACTTGGAGATAACGTAATTTTACGTGTGAATGCTTCGGGGCGTGTGGATGAGAGCAGGTACCTGAGTACCCAATAGAGCGTTCAGATAACGCCGGCCAATAATTTACAGGTCTGATTCATCTCGGGGCTCTATCTCGCAGCCGGGAGTATATGCCTTTATTAATTAAAACGCGCAACACCCACGCTTTCCGAAAATTCGTGACTGTTTAAGAACCTCCGACGTTGAATATTGACTTATAATTATGTTCCTGTGGTAGCACGCTATTTGATGAATTGAGTCTTTGGATAAAACAATAAATGGAATGAACGGTTTTGTTGAAATATTGAAAAATTCAGTTAGATACAGATCTAAAAATAATTTTACTAAATTATTAAAATAATTATGTAAGAAACTCTAGCACAATGAGCAATACTACAAAAAATTTTGATATTCTAGCAATCAATTTTGTGTTCAATAAAATTATATTTTCGAGTTTGTATCCGGCTAAATGTTTATCTAGTCAATTTTTTTAGATATTTCAGCAAAAATAATTTCCTTTCAAGAAAAAAAATTATTTTTTTTATCGAAAGGAGGAATTCTTCCTTTTCATGTATAAGACGTATTCTTTCTATTTCAGGAACAATTAAGTCTACAAAGCATCGCGTATCATAAAATAATTATACTTACAAATTAATTGTCCAAAATCATACTAAGCAGCATAGTCTTTGATAATATTCTACAATCAAATTTAATAATTGTACAAAGTTTTATAAAGCTATACTATACATATATTATATATCAAGGATAAATATATAACGAGATCGTTGCTTATCGAAATTTCGTCGCTTCCCGTTCTCTCTAAACTCACAACATTCAAGTCATGTCGTCGAACATTCCTATTTTATTTTTCATCGCGTTACCGACGGGCGGCACTAATATCCCATAAACAGTGAATGATGAAGATAGAGAAAAGAGCGAGAGGAGAATGAATATAGACGCAAGGAGCTGTGGAAGAAGTTATCCGCGAAGGAAGGAGACGGTGAGAGCACGGCGCACGAGCCAGCGCCGCATTTTACGTGGCGTTTACTTCTTCTTCTTCCCTTTTTTTTCCTCCTTTTCGTACGCATTCAGGGGAGGATTAGCGAAATTAATAAACGTAAACCTTTTAACCTAACGCCCGCGAGGCACCGATAAATTCTTATTTATATTATAATCGACCGACGAGGGGCCAACTGGCCCAAGAAAGAGAGACCACGAGCCACCATTATGGATGTTTCACCGCATCGTCACTTCGTAAACCTGTTGAATAAATTCCGCGCTGGCGCCCCTCTTCCTGGCCTGTCGTAAGCGAGGCGACTTTACTCGTTAGATGTCAGATCGACGACTTAGTCGAAGCCGCCTTCAACATCGTCGCCGCCGAGCAGCTCCGCAAGCACGTCTAGAGTACATTTCTGGGATACGTATGCTTCAATTATATAGATCATTACAAGTAACGTAGTACATGAAAACCACGTCTCCGTCGTATATCTTTGGTAGATCGTATGAGCTTAAGGGAAGAGTGACCGAGCTATCCTTAGTATCCATAGAGTCATTTGTTAAATGAATCCTGATTTAGAAACTTAAATGCTAAAGAGTACAAATTGGAAAATTAAAATTCTAATTGCACGCGAAATATTAAATTTTTTTTAATTGCTTCTTTTCTAAAAAATGATTCTATGCAGACGTTTGTATCTCGTTGCTTCTAGATCCTTAGAACTTAATAATTAAGTAATTTAATGTATATTTTCGAAAGAATTCGTCAGATGTTACTTTTGATATTAAGTCGGTTTTTAAAAATTACGTTTAAATTAATTTAAATCTTAAATTAAGATTGGCTTAAGAATTCTTTATTATGAAATATATTAAAAACAATTGCTGCTTTCATTTGCTGTGATTAAAAACAATTACTGCTTTCATTTGCTATGATATTTGGATTATAATAGAGGTTGAAGTGTGAAGATATATAAAACGTGAAGGTGACATAGTAAGCTCGTACGGCTATATCGTT
This sequence comes from Mycetomoellerius zeteki, assembly GCF_001594055.1. Lineage (NCBI taxonomy): Eukaryota > Metazoa > Arthropoda > Insecta > Hymenoptera > Formicidae > Mycetomoellerius > Mycetomoellerius zeteki. Next base: position 1,248,634 of record NW_017256500.1, read on the forward strand.
TCTCGAAAATACCAGTGTCTAGAATAGCGCTCGGATCGACTTAAGAACCTCGTGAAACTTGATCCCTCTTCTCCCTTTATTTCTTACATCCGAGATTGTCCTTTTTACAGATTCCAAAACTTGTCACGATCAAATTCACCGAAGAATTTTAAGGAAGATAGGTTTATCGAGACCGGAGAATGTTAACGATCGGCGAATACAAAGAGAAGAAAGTACTACTCTATTAATTATCTTATTGTTTCAGAATGTTCAATCTTTTCTCTCATTTGATTAAAATACCATCTATTATTATTTTCCTAAGATAACATCTATTCTATGAGATAAATTATACAAATGTTATTTACTAAACATGTCTCTTGTATCGTATCGCAATTGTTAGTTCAACTTTCAATGAAAATCCGAATTGCTCGTTTGAATCTCCAATACTTGAAAAATTCTCTTTCAATTGTATTGTTCGGAAATGATAATATCTATCGTTATACAGCCTTAGCTGTTATAGCAATAAACTATTTCTACACTAATTACCAATGCAAACGCACGATCCACATCGACGAATTATGTAATGTTGGATATGTTATAAATCGCGACACATTTATGGAAACGTTAATCAACGCCACAATGCCAGCTGTACTGGGGCTACGAAAAGGGTTTCGAAACAAGGCGCCGAAGAAAAACGTCGAGCTCAATGCCCAAGTGGGATAATGGCGAGATACCGACGTCTACATATACGCACAATGTACAAGCCTGAGCTCGGAGCCCTTTGAAAACCCGTACGAGCCGGCTGGATGACAGGGAAGAAATCGAAATATGCGATGACTACGCAGATGAAATATCCGTGTCTCTTAATGGCGGCCTCGGATCGTCTCGAGTGTATAGCAGAGTAAAAGGGGTGCGAGCCTCCCTCGGAGCGCAAGAAGGTGTAGCTGAAGCTATACGCGTGTGTACGTATCTTCTGATCTTACCGAATTGGAGCGTGATCTATTCAAATGCCACTTATATGTTTCTATTATTGTTTATTAAATTGAGAAATAATAATTAAGGAATAATAATAATAATAATTAAGAAAGAATGATTGTGGATAAGAATATAGTGATTGGTAATTACGGAAGAAGATACAAAGAAAAAAACTCTTGTGCAAATATCTTTGTTGTTAATTTAGATGTAACTTTTGTTTATTAAAGAAATAATTATTAGAAAGAAAAAGAGAATAATAAGCATAAAATAATTCTTAAAAAAAACTAGATTTTTATCGTATCTTCTTTGATACTTTTAAAGTAAACTTTAAAATCTTATTTATTCATTAACTAAAACTTTTTATATGATAAAATTTATCTTGTAGTAATTTTCGTTTTACTGCTAAATACATGATAAAGATTTTATTTATCTAGATAATATCAATAAGAGTTAATTGAAGAATTTTATACTTTTTATATAAAACTCAAAATTCATCTTGCAACAATTGTCATTTTTCTGTCGAATACGTAATAAAAATTAGAATTTATAACTAAATTTATTATTTAGATCTAAATGATAATAAGCATCAATTGAAGGATATAACACAATCGTTTACAGAAAAATTTTGAAACTTGAAAAAGTGAATCTAAATTTGATTCTCGCAATTTACAAATTTATTTTTACACATTCTCAAGAACGAAATTACTGTTGCGACGATCTCTTCAATTTCTGATTGCTGGTCCGTCTCAATCGATGAAAAGAAGTCGAGATCGAAGCGCGGAGACGGCGCCGTAGGAAGATGAGGACAGGCGAAAGGGAACGGTGGAAGAATCCCGCAGGAATCCCGCGGAGTCGAGCGCCGTACATACGGGGGTGTGCCGCGTGCCAGGCCCGAGGCCCTCTCTGCATAAGCTTCACAGGGGGCCCCTGTGGATGGGGGCCCCCTTCACCGTAAGATAAGGCCTCCTGGTGCGAGCCGACGACGCGCGACCGACATCCATGTCACATTATTACCATATAGGTACCAGTCGCGTCGTCACAACACCGCACAGCGAACGTACCACCACCGTTACATACATTGCAGCAGAGGAACGAGAAGAAATCGGTCTGTAAGAGAAGGAGAGGGAGAGAGAGGGGGAGGGAGAAGAGGACAGAAAGGAGGAGAAATCATCCTCTATTTTAGTTACGAACCGGTTCGATACGTTTCTTCCTCCGTTCGTCAGCAATATCGCGTACACGCGGTGGACAACCGTATGAAAGCCACATAAACGGCTTCCTCTTACGACGGGCAATCGTAAAAAGCATAGAACGGACATATTAAGTGGAATCATAAATTCGTTTGACTTTACCATTGTCAAATATTTTTTCTAATCACTAATTATTTTCAAATATATGAAATGTCATACAAGGTAACTGCATCCAATACATCTAGTACTTATTTGCTGTTTGTAGGATAGTTACATGGATAATCAAATTTTCATTACATGTAAATATTGAAAGCGTCTTATATTTTTAATTAATGCTTAGAAACGTTTCTTATGAATCTAACCAGTTTTCAATAGACGGTAAAAATCACAATGTTTAGGTAGCATACTTAGATACCATACCGAGTACAGTTATCTTATATTCCATGAAAGATGATTTCAATGCACAACAGTTGGTAATAGTTGATAATTTGGCAAAAAATAGTTTGAAAATGGACAGGAATAACGTGTTTTCTCGGTTTACACAGTGTGTACATGGTGTATTTTTTTTTATTTCCATAAAGGCAAGAATGCGATGCAAACTCAAAATAAGATACGCGCCATGTACAGAAAAAACATCGTAATCGAAGAGTGCAAAAAGTTGTTTGCCTTTCGTTCAGGAGAAATGGAGCTTAAAGATGTTCACCACTGATATCAATCCTGAGAAAAGGGGATAATGAAGCTCGTTGACAGATGGTGGAAGGTTGTCAAACAAAATAGTGTACATTTAACCAATTTAGTTAGAAAAATATTAGTTAGAAAAACAATTTACGATTGAATTTTACTCAAAAAATAAAACAAACTTATGGTCCCGTTCAATACCATTTGTTTGCGACTGTTTAATTTGTTTAATTTGACTGTAAAAACATTTAGAGCATAATGATTATCGAGAAATTAATATATTATTCTTCTTATCTGTATGCCATTGTTATAATAGATATGGTAATTAGCAAAGTCGTGTGCATAGAATTGGAAAGCGGATGTTATGAATGTTACATAAAATTATTGTCGTGTATATAATCTGTCTATTGTAACCGTTTCATTTTACTACCAGTGTGTGATAAATTTTTTTTTATAAAATTTGTTTTTATCGGGGATTTTCTATTTTTATCCAATTCTTGATTTGTTTTTTTATTATTTCTTGTAATAACGAAATGCTCGGAATTTTATCGCCGTGTATTTTGTCTAGGTGGATCTGGCATAAATCACATCTGCATTGGCTT